>NC_061089.1:81907851-81917851 GCF_015104395.2 Macrobrachium nipponense
CATGTCAATTTCTACTGGACTAAGATAGGTAAGGGAAGGGGCGAGATGGGGTGAAAAATAAAATGTCAAAAGTGACAATATTAGAGTCTAACCCTTTGTTTTCAAGGCCGCTGAGGTGAATGGTGACATTCCCGATGCCTTTTAAGTCCAAATTCAGCCCCGATAGGAATGGGGGGTGAGAAGGAGTGAAATACAAAATGTAAAAAATGCTGGGCAACGTAACAGAAGCAACTATCGGAACAGGAAAGGGAGAGAGAGAGAGAGAGAGAGAGAGTTTATCGGTTGTCATTCAGTTTTCAAGGGCTGTGCCATGTTGGTCAGCAAGTGATGCCTAAATCTGGTTTCGTTTTATATCCATTTTAGTTTTCTGTAAAAGAAAACTATTGAAATGGCTTTGTCTGTCTGTCCGAACTTTTTCTGTCCGCCCTCAGACCTTAAAAACTACTGAGGCTAGAAAATTGTAAATTGGTATGTTGAACATCCACCCTCCAGTCATCAAACATACCAAATTGCAGCCCTCTAGCCTCAGTAGCTTTTAATACATACATCAAATACCTTACCTTCTATATACTTCCCTCTGTATGCTCCTCTCTATATGCTCCCTTCTGTGCTTCTGTATGCTCCCTTCAACATCTCCTTTCTGTATATTCCCTTCTGTATGCTCCCTTCTATATGCTCCCTTCTTTATACTCCCTTCTGTATGCTGTCTTCTAAATGTTCCATTCTATATGCTCCCTTTTATATGCTTCCTTCTGTATGCTCCATTCTATAGGCTCCCTTCTGTATATTCCCTTCTGTATGCTCCCTTCTATATGCTCCCTTCTATAGGCTCCCCTCTATAGGCTCCCCTTTGTGTACTCCCTTCTTTATGTTCCTTTCTATATGCTCCTTTTTGTGCTTCTGTACGCTCCGTTCTATAGGCGCCCTTCTGTATGCTCCTTTCTATAGGTTCCCTTCTGTATGTTCCCTTCCGTGTGCTCCTTTTTATATGCTTCCTTCTACAGACTCCCCTTCTGTATATTCCCTTTTGTATACTCCTTTCTGTATGCTCCTTGCAATATGACCCATTCTGTATGCTTCCTTCTGCATGGTCCCTGCTGTATGCTGCCTCCTAAATGGTTCATTCTATAGGCTCTCTTCTATATGCTCGCTTCTTTATGATCCCTCCTGTGCGTCTGTGGAAATTCGTCCAAATAAAATGAAGAATGAATCTGAAGAAGTTGAAGAGTATACAAAACCTTTATTAATATTTGCATAATCATAATAAGAAAACTATGAGACTAAACATAAATGACGAATCTAAACTACAAACTCCCCCCTCTCTTTCTCATTTTGTGAACTTCCAGTACAAAATGTTGTGTAAATATTTGGGCAGGGAGGTTCCTTTAATCGAAAAGTTTTGTTTTATCAAAGCAATGACTGATATTTTATCTGTTCAACCAGCTGATTCCAAATGACAATGTTGTCTATTTAGTAGCAAAATGTCAAGGGACAAATATTGTCTTGCTTCGAAAATCAGACTATACATTTTGAACGGAATTTCGTAAAAATACTCAGATTTGACGTTTAACAAGGGTTGTATTGCATTTGCCTAAAACGAAAAACATTTCTAAATTAGTGTCATTTTCATAACGTTTACATAAACGTGTAGGAAGCACATGCATTGTTTGAATAGGTTTGCAATCATTCACGAATTTCTTTATAATTGCAGAAGACAGAGCAAATACATAGCATATTGGTTTTTAACACCATTGTAATTATATGATCATTTATTGTTAAACAGACAAATACATTTCAGATATCACCTTTTATCTCAAGTTTATAAAACTCAAAAATAAGTATAATAATTATATTTTATCATTTTATATTAATTGGGGCGACCACGTGGCCACTTCCAGCCCTTTTTGCAGAGACGGAATTCGATGCATTTTTGCTCAAAACAGAGGAGCTGACGCCACCTATTGATAGGACGACGTATTTTAATACTGGGGAAGTAAGGGTCTCAGATTTTTGCTATAATTCCATTTTTCTCATAAGCTAACGAATCAAATCAACTGGAATATTCATAGTACCATTTTGCTAGAATGACATTCCCTTACATGTAAATAACTTAATATAATGTCAATAAGAAGTTTACAATCTCAAGTCCTGATTAGTTTCACCAGCACTAAAAATGCCTTCATCCAACTAGATGTTTGACTGCCAACAAAAAAGTAGGCATTCGTATGTTGTCACAGAGAAGTATGAAAGGATTCTGTTGACACACTAAAGTGCAAATAACTAACATTTATTGTATATTATTTTTAGCAGAGTTTCATAATTTTTCGTTCACCTGCCTGACGCACGATTCATGCCTTATTTATCTATTTTTCTTTTCAAAGATGGAAGAAATCATACGTAATGACGTTAAAAACAGTCTCTGATATCTTTAGATCATTATGTTATGTTATTGCGTAAAACTATTTTCCATATAGCAAAATTGGCGTGAACGAAACGAAGTGATAAAAAACGTCATATCACAACCATAGATATACATTACCAAATAGATAGGAGACACCTATCACTAGTAGTATCGCATAAACATAGTCCTTAAATTATCATTTCAATATTAAATTGAAGGTAGTTGAACTATTCCATTTGTTAAATTTTACAGAAAACATTGGAATCTCACAAAATGCTATCAAATTTAAAAGAAAAGAAAAGAAAAAAAAAACGATATCCTAACAGTGTGAACCAAGCGACCTCACTCTATTGCTTTTGATGTTATGTGCACGGGAATCTAATGTCAATGTGTCATTTATCGGTCTAAGAAACATCCCTCGATGAGCGAGAGACAATTATTGCACTGCATTCGGTGTAAGTTCCTGTTGGAGAGATATCAAGAAAGCTTTATAAACCGGAGAGAATCATACATAGAAAAATAAAATTGTTTAAAGAACGGCAAAATTTAGAACATGGGCCTAGAGGTGGAACACCTCGAAGCACCACAAGAGAGCAAGACATTACCGTAGTGTAAATGTTGCTGAACAACATTCATTTGTGAATATTTGAATTCTAGTGCCTCGTCACGACATTGCTGAACCAGGAATCATGACTAGCTCTACGCTTATGACTGGTGTCTGATGAATACTTTAGATGGAGAGGAAGAGATTTTTAAATCTACACTTGAAATCTTTGATAGTTGTTTAACGAATAAGCAAACTTATCTTTGATGGATGAGAGATTCAGTTAGGCTTACTCTTTTTGTTTTGTTTTTTATCGGTGGCCAGTGAATACCACGGATAGGGAGGGAAACAGTTTCAATGATGCATGCATTTTTTTTTCTTCAAAACCTAAAGGATACATTTTATTGGGAGATACTTTAATAACATCGGCCTAATCCTTCCATCACTCCTATACGCCACCTCCGCTCTCTTCTTCTCAGGTTACTCGATCCGACGAACTTGTATCGCGTGAAAGCATCACTAATGATAACGGTTATTTTAAAATTCCCCGCACCGACAACGGACGCCTTAAAATGGATGTTTATAAAATATTTTCTGTTCAAAGAAACTTTATCTTTCATTCCCCAAAATATGTGCATACACTCGTGTTACACCCTGTAGCCGTCAAAGAGCAACCCTTGATTAAAGCAGTAGGTTTTACTTGAAAAAAAATAAACATATGAAATAGACTTAAACGAGAACGTCACCTTTCATATTTCTTATCCTTTCAGCTACTTATAATATGCTTATGGTAGTAGGTCTAGGTATACATGTGAAACTAATTTGAATTAATTTCTGTTTAGAAGAAATGAATAGCTACAGAAAGATCAACCTAAGAAAGCTTTAATGAAAGTAAGCCTTTCTTGATGTATTCGTCAGTTTTGACTCCCACAGCTTTCCAACGTGTCCAAATGAAACAGGATGATATGCAAGGAATTCGATAAAAAATAAGACTGAATAAGGTCTGAGTTAATTATGTTAAGCAATTATGAAAAGGATAAGAAGAAAGGCGAACATGGCTAATAAAACAAGAATAACTGGAATAATCAAATAAAGCAGATTAATATATATATATATATATATATATATATATATATATATATATATATATATATATATATGTCGATTTAAATATTCATTAATATTACGTATCCTATAGAGTATACTGCTGAAAATAGACCTAGGCTCATCATGTGGGAAAATCATAAGTCCAATTTAGACCCACTAAATGTGTCATGCAAAGTTATCTTTATGATCACAAGGACAAAATTAGTTTAAATAAACATCGTTTTCAAGGAATGTTAACGCCTTGATGTATTATTTATCGGCTGTAGGAGACGAAATGACAACACCTCAGTGCAGTACGATACGTTGAGTCAACTCGAGCGGCAGCAAAGCCAACTTCAAAATGCTTCGGTATGCTGTCACGAAGCTAGAGTTGAGAATAAAATTAGAAATCGTGGACCCATCAGTATATATTTTCCTTACTTTGCAAAATAATTATCTTTAACACGTTGAATAAGTCTATTCAATTCTAATGTAATTTATTTCAAGTATAGCACCTTTGAAAGGAAATGTTATTTATTATTAGGTAAATAATCTGGCACCTGCATATGGCAATATTTCCATAACGAACAATGAATTAAGAAACTACGCCAATTCTTCGTTGGCCGTCTGTACATTTTCGTGGATTATCTTAGTCTAAAACCTAGCACGTTGGCAATGCTGGCAGCATCGGTCCAAGGAATGTAAACAATACCAACATAAAGGCAAGAATTTCGTCTTATCATGGGCATATATTAAACTATTATCAGGACAATTTAAAGGTATAAGAAACAAACGTTTATTATTTATTATTTTCAGCATGTTAAATTATATTTAAAGTGGTACATTGACGGCGGATCCCTTCTTTGATAATCGAGTAGGTTGGCAATTTCAACTGCATTGTCTACGTTGAACGAATGTTTTTACTTTAATCAGAGAATGATAATGTGTTCTAAATATATTCTAGCTCGTCGAGATATGTAATTAGACAAGCCTAAGAGATAAGGAAGGAAGATGGGTGATGAGAAGATGGAGGACGCAATACAAGACGGGGGAAGATGACTGGAAGGTTGGTGATGGGACGACAAGGGATGGGGCAGAAGATAAGGGTTGCAATAGATGGGCGATACAATAGAAGATGCGGAAAGTAACTGGAAGGCAGGTGGGGAAGATTAGGGGTGCACTATATATACTATATATATATATATATTATATATATATATATATATATATATATATATATATATATATATATATATATATATATTATATATATATGTATATATATATATATTATACATATATATATATATATATATATATATATATATATATATATATATAATATATAGTATTATAATATATATATATAGGTATGTATATATATATATATATGTACTATATATACATATATATATATATATATATATATATATATGATATATATATATATCTATATTATGATATATATATGATATATATATATATACATAATAATAATATACATAATATATTATTATATAACATATAATTATATATTATATATAATAATAAATATATTATATATGTATGTATTATATATACATAAATATATATATATATATTTATAATATAGTATATACATATGTAATATATATACAATATATATATAATATATATATGATATATATATAGATGATATGTATAGTATGTATACTATTATATATATATATATATATATATATATATATATATATATATATATAACATATACATATATGTACATATATATTTACCATATATAGAGATACACTTGCAAAGAGTTAAACTGGTGATATTCTGGCCATAAACATCCGCAAACGAATGAAATGAACGAGAGAAGAAAATCTATAGGGAAATGAAAAACGAAAAATACTCTGTAAAATCACTTCTACCGCGAATGGAAGACCCTCGAGTAACTGACATTCTCGGAAACGGACACTTTTCGAACCCATATATCTGCCATCCCAATTGAGAAGAGAGGCACGTGTCCCTTCTTTTCCCCTCGAGGAAGACGCACCTCCTTTGTTTGCTAATGCTATATTAGCATCCGGTTCATCTTCTATACTAATAGTAGTTTCATAATCACTTGTTTGTTTGTTTGTTTTGTGGAAACATTGCTTTGCATGTTGGTAAAATTTTCGGCTTGTTCGCGTAAATGTTTATTTTCTATTTGTATGATAATAATAGCAATGATGATTCCTTCCAATTTGCTATGCAAGTTGGATGAAATTACCCATATGACAGCATAATATCTTTTTTCGTCTTTTCCCAAGAGCCAGCAAATTACCATATCACAAGAACTTTGAAAGCGCTGGAGGACGAGCCTTGTTCTCATGGCCTTTATTCGCCCAAAGGCAAACGCAACAAGAAAGTAAAACTGGAATTTGAAAAGCGAATGGAACATGTGAAGCTATTTTTCGAAATTGAATGCAAACTTAATAAATTTAGGATAATATTCCTGTACTCCTGAAGTGGTCCTCAGGGTATTTCTGTTTAAAACACAAGTACTTTCCTTACACGCTCTGTGTGTGTGTGTGGTTGTGTATTTATTACAGTTCTTTTAAGACCGACCAAATTCGTATCAATTCTTCTGGTGTGATGATTGCAGGAAAAAAGGGCAAACACAGAAGTTCACGCACAAACTTATATTTAAATAAATATATATATATATATATATATATATAGATATATATATATATATATATATATATATATATATATATATATATATATAATATATATATATATATATATATATATAAAGATATATGCCATGAAGGAAAACAATGGCCCCAGAGAAAGCAACAACATAATACATAAAATTCCATGTATGGATTGTCCCTCATTTTATCTCGGACAGTCTAGCAAGGGCCTAGAAGTAAGGCTAAGCCAGCATAAGTATTCTGTAAAAACTGGGCAAACATCTAATGCAATATTCGTTCATTTAACTGAAAACAACCCCCGAATAAATTGGGTTGGTAGTTCAGTAATTGCAAGTCAAGAGATATCTTATCACGAAATCTTTTAGAATCTGCTTTAATACAACTTACTTTTCATTGTAATTTCAAGTTAGTCGTAGCCTTTTTCATTTAGACCCTTGTATTTTGTAACATGTTTAACATGACTCAAAGAGATTAATTACAGACTTGAATAAAGATTAGTTGCTTAGAGTTATCTTCGTTGTAATGTATGTCTAACATGTATTGTGAATATGTATTGTGAATATGGTTTTGTTTACCAAATTTCTGAATAGCTGTCACCTACAATCCTTTAATTGTTTTGTCCTTGTATCTGAGATGATTGTCTTAAACTTTTAATTGTGCCCATTGTTTATGCTTGTTTGGGAAGGTTACTCATCTTTCCAGGTGTGTCGATTTTCTAGGTACTAATCTCTTTATAATCCCTATCTGTCAGTTTTAATGAATCTTCTTGTTTTGTCTTTTTCCTCATGTATGTCAGTTCATCTGCTTAGTAAAGGACGGTTTGGACATCGGAAAGTCTCGCGGATACTCTGTCGTTTATTTTTCTTTGTGGCATATATCCATATTTTTATGGATTTATCAGATTCCTAACCTTCGTCATTCAGTATACATACATATATAGATATTATATATATATATATATATATATAATATATATATATATATATATATATATATATATATATATATATATATATATATATATATGGGGATACAATCCACAATGAAGTAAAATCCTCCTGTAGTTTAAAATATAAATATCTGTACAGGATTAAAGCTTTCGACCATCAACTGTGATCTTGTTCACTAAAATGTGAACAAGACCACAGTTGATGGTCGAAAGCTTTAAATCCTGTACAAGATTTATATATTTTAAACTACAGGAGGATTTTACTTCATTGTGGATTGTATCCCCATTTACTTTAGAGGTACGACATAGTACCTGGCTTCTGCATATATATATATATATATATATATATATATATATATATATATATATATATATATATATATATATATATATATATATATATATATATATTTATATATATAAATAAAGGTTTTTTTTGCCACGAAGGAAAAAAATGAAAAAGCGAGTTAGCCGAGTACTTTCGGTCCTATTCGGACCCTTTACTGAGGCATACTAATTTTGCAAAGAACACCATAGTAAAAGAAAAAGGTTTAATATACAAACTGGACACTACCAGATTAGCCATAAGAGCGATTTTCACTCTAGAGAGAGGAGGAGGAGTCATAGGCTAGCCACACCTTGAAGGATACCGCAGTAAACAAGTGATTCTTCCAGAAAAAACAAAAACAGTTACATTTTGAAAACAACACGGGAGCATATACAATTTAATATCATGAATTTTTACAACAAATTTTCCCAACAAAAATTATTATTAATGAAAAGACGAAAGAAAATATTAAGGAAATTATGTGACTTAATTAAGTAATGTATTTGTGATTGCAGATTTATTTTTAATGGAGAATATTACCAACAAATATTTGGTATGGCCATAGGTAACCCTTTATCACCTCTCCTTTCAAACTTATAAATGGAATTTTTTGAGAGACACCTCCCGAATATCACACTTATCCCCTTAAAATGGTACGGATATGTCGATGATATCTTAGTAGTCTTACCTGGTGGTATCGATGTAAATGATTTACTGTCTAAATTGAATAATTTAGTGCCATCCCATAAAATTCACTGTGAAATTGAAAATAACAATGTCATCCCTTTCCTAGATGTATTAATACATAGAGAATCTTTCGAATGCAAATTCAGTTTTTATAGAAACCCACAAATAATTTAACATATGTACATTTTTATTCTGGCCACCACCATCTTAATATTAAAATTTCAATTTTTTCTTCTATGTTCCTATGCGCTTTGCATATCACGAGTCCACAATACCTGGATTCAGAAATAGAATACATAAAAAAGATAAGAAACGATCTCTGCTACCCCACCTCATTTAATTGATTTATGTTATCAAAAGATCATAAAAGTTTTATAATGTATGCTATTTAATGAAAAACAAAAAGAAATCCTAAAAATTGTACTTAGCTTACACTTATTTTCGTGGATTTGAAACCATAAAATCAATATTTAAATCGTTTAATGTTAATGTAGTGTTCTCTTATAACAATACCATTAAAGATATGCTAATTAAGAATAGTCCCGTAACAAATAACAACATCAATTACAAAATTCCTTGTAAGGATTGCCCATCGTTTACGTTGGTCAGTCTAGTAAAAATTTATGTGTTCGGATTAAGCAACATATGTATTCAGTTAGAACAGCCCAGACTTCAAATGCACTGTTTATCCATCTGAGTGAAAAATATCATTGTATTAATTGGGGTGATACCTCGGTAATTGCTAGATCTAAATGATTATGTTTCAAGAAATTTAACTTTAATGGAATCGCAATTATACAAATCACTAATAAAAACAACCTAAATCTTAGTCTGGGAATGGACCATTTGGACCCATATATTCGTAAGATGTTTATGAAGGACCTAAAAATAAATAAACTAATAAATTAGTCCCACAAGTATATAGTTATTAATTCTCTTCTCTCTCTCTCTCTCTCTCTCTCTCTTCTCTCTCTCTCATCTCTCTGGTTCGATATTCTCTCTCTCTCTTGCTCGATATATATATATATTTATATTTTCTTTCGTCTTTTCATTAATAATAATTTTTGTTGGGAAAATTTGTGTAAAAAATTCATGATATTAAATTGTATATGCTCCCGTGTTGTTTTCAAAATGTACTGTTTTTTCTGGAAGAATCACTTGTTTACTGCGGGTATCCTTCAAGGTGTGGCTAGCCTATGGCACCTCCTCCTCTCTATAGAGTGAAAATCACCCTTATGGCTAATCTGGTAGTGTCAGTTTGTATATTAAGCCTTCTTTTGACTATGGTGTTCTTTGTAAAATCGGTATGCCTCAGTAAAGGGTC
>NC_061089.1:81924569-81934569 GCF_015104395.2 Macrobrachium nipponense
CATAGTCATTCAAATAAGTATCTTCTTCTGGAGCACAGGAACTCAGATCATCGTCATCTAGTAGTGTCTGTGTGTGTGTGTGTGTACGTGAACTTGTTAGATCGATATGTGAAGGACAATAGTAACTGAGTAAAGCTAACCATCCCGAGGTCATCCGAGGACTATGTCCATCACATTTCACCCAATTTTGTTCGTCCTTTCCTGAGCCATCCTACCAGCACGACTACTGACACAGAGGAAAACTAAACCATTAAGTTTCTTTGTTTTCGATACTGTTTACCTGCCTTTCAGTTAGTATGTCAACCCGAGAACAGATATATTCATATAAGTAAAAACCACATACTTCATGCTTGTTTGGCATACATAAAATCTACATCAATAAGAAAACGTGTAAAAATCTTTCTCAATCAAGTGTTATGCAGACAAGCTCAATCGCGCAGATACAATGATGAGTATGTTATTTCAAAAAGTCCTTCATTATAATCTAAAGTAACATATTTTTTAAATTATTACCGAACCCCTCAGAATTGGATTTTATCTCTGATATAACGAAAAGGAAAGCTTTATATTCCAATGTCCGCCAGCAAAGCATAAGTTTTTATGCATAGTTGCGTTGCGAAATGATATTTCCACTTTATTTTTTTTACAGCAAAAATTTTACTCTCTCGTGGATATTAAAGAAATTTGGTAATTGAAGTTCATCGAAGGAATAAGAGTTTTTTACGGAAATGCTGACTAAAATACAGAGAGACATATAACAACAACAACACACACACACACACACACACACACAACAAAAAAAAAAGAAGATAAATCCAATACTTTCATGAAAAGAGGATCTTTGGGTCAGAACATATGAGCAGTTAAGAGAGTAAAAAAATATATATATATTTTGTATTTCAAGTCTGGAAGAGTCATTAACACGCTCTACGAGTGGATACTTGGGTTCACAAAATTTAATTTGATTTGGAGTTTTTTTATTCGAAGTTGTTTTTGTAACTCCGAGTTAGAAACAATGAATTATATTTTTTTCGGTTACAATTCTGTACAAGAGACTGCAATTATCTAAGCTATGCATTACGCTGAAATAGATACAATAAAAGATCTGAATTAAGTTATAAGTTTAATTGGCCGGATAGAAGAGAAAGAAAATCAATTGTTTGATTGATTCATGGAACCAAGGAAAACTGATTGAAGAGATATGAGTGTTGCGGTAAATATAGCTCAAAAGATAGTTTTAGAAAATATGTATAAAAATATTTGATTGCTAGGATAATATGGTATTTTTATAGCTGAAAATTATTGGGAATTTATTTATTTCACACACAAGGGTTTGTGTTACTCACCTCACGAAATCATCAGGGAAAAGTAATTGAAGAAGCTTTCTTCTGAAATATTCAATCTTATACTAATGTATCGTAATTAACCTCCAGGTGTAGAATACGTTTAACTATGAAAGACTGGTTATACCAAAAAGTAATATCATAATGTGAAAAAGATTAAACAGTCAAGTGGACCAAGGAACCAAGTTATCGTCAACTTTCATAATTTTTTGGGATATGAATAATAGCTACGAAAATTGTATGAAAACCTCTGGCTTTTTTCATTAACACTCCATTTCCACTTTTCGGGAAACTGAAATCGGCAGAGAGAGAGAGAGAGAGAGAGAGAGAGAGAGAGAGAGAGAGAGAGAGAGAGAGAGAGAGGTAAAATTAAAAGAATCGCATTTAAACGAAGTTAGTAGACGAGTGACCAACAATAAGGCAACGGAGGTATCTTAGACGAAATGCTTCTGATTGATTTATATTAAACTTTTTCTTCAGTTAATATAGCTCTGACATATTTCAGTGGTTGATCAAGGTACACTCAGACAGCAATACCTATTTTTCTCAGTCTGTTCTATTCTCCTTGCGAAATTAGTCACCGTACACAAACCATTTGAATATAGCTCTGAATATCAGCGAAAACTTTGCCACTGCTGAAACATTAATTGACTCTCTCTCTCTCTCTCTCTCTCTCTCTCTCTCTCTCTCTCTCTCTCTCTCTCTCTCAGTACTTCTTCCAATATATCCGTTTCAAAGATTTCATCGGCACAAGGCCACTCAGAAACCCGTAAGTATCTGCAATAAATAAAAAGTTATTGAACATCCGAAATGCTCCTTAATAACGCCATATCCGTTATTCACGTCATCTCAAGTTAGCAAATAATCCATCGACACTTCTGAGTGAGATAACCTTGAGAGGAGATGAGATAAGAATTGCTTGTCGAGCTGATATAGAACGCTATAATAGCCCGCAAACGTCGGAAGATTTCGAGGTATTGGGAAAAGAATGATCTCGCTGTATTAAGTGTAAAAATCGTTATATTAGTTTTCGTATCGTGGGACTTCGTCCAAAATGGAGAGCAAAGTTTGTTTTTCTGGTCTAGAATGATTCTGTGTTCCGTTATTTTATTAATCGTTTCTTGTGTTGAGGTGAACTTAATGCTGACTGAGTAAATTGTGGGTTGTGGTGTGGCGGGATGGTGGGGGGGGGGGGGGGGGGGGGGGGGGGGGTTGGATTCGGTTTTAGTGCATTTAGAATTTCTGTAATTACAACAACAACAACAACAATAATAATAATAATAATAAATAATAATAATAATAATAACAATAAATAAAATAAGTGCTATTTATTATCATTAGTTATTAATCATAATAATAATAAATAATAATAATAATAATAAATAATAATAATAATAATAATAATATAATAAGTGCTATTATTATCATTAATAATAATAAATATAATAATAATAATAATAATAATAATAATAATAATAATAATAATAATAACACAAGTGTACACGAAACCCACGAACCTGGGCATGTGCCTGAACGGCGAGAGCAAGTGTCCAGAGAGATACAAACGCACTGCAATCAGCGCCTTCATCAAGAGAGCTCTCTCACACTGATCTTCGTGGAAGGACACACACACTGAATTAGAACGTGTTGCCCAAGTTTTTAATTAACATCAGGTAATTCCAACCCGGGACGTCGCAAAGCCATTCGCAGAAACATCGATAAGTGGTATCAGCAGGAGCCTGCCCCGCCCCGCCCCTGAAGACGTCACTCTCTTTTACAAGGGAATATTTCACAAGAAATACAAAGAGGACGAACGAGCCCTTCGTAACATCATCGAAAGGAACGTCTCCCCCACGGACCCTGCGAAAAAAGTGAAATTGATCATTTACTACAAAAGCAAGAAGACCAGTGGCCTGATTATGAAAAACAATCCAGCCCCCGTGATGCAGGACCCTCTCAAGAAAACTAACGTTGTCTACCAATACAAATGCCCTGTCCGGGAATGCCCCGGCGCCTACATTGGTATGACAACGATGCGATTTTCCAAGAGGATATCCTGCCACGCTCAGAAAGGCGCCATTCATAACCATGCTAAAAACGTCCACAATACCAGGATAACTCGGAAGGACATTATTCCTAATATCGGAATTATCGATAAGGCGGCAGACCACCGTCGCCTTCGCCTCTTGGAGGCCCTACACATCGGGAAGGAGAGACCCAGACTCAAGAGACTTCACTCCTCCCGACGGTGGCGCGTAGGGCGCCGCCCGCCAGCACCATAGAGCCGATCGAACGGACCAATCAGGTGCCCCAGCCCAATACTACGCTCCCAGTCTCTAGCGTCCGCACGCGAAGAGCAGTGCGAACCTGATAATTTCACCTCTGTAAGACGGCTTGACTCAGGGACTTAATCCTCTGCTCAGCCAATGAAAACGCAGCGCTCATCAGACAGAGCACCTGGGACACAATAAATAATAATAATAATAATAATAATAATAATAATAATAATAATAATAATAATGATAATAATAATAATAATAATAATAATAATAATAATAATAATAATAGCACTTATCTCTTATTATTATTATTATTATTATTATTATTTATTTATTTATTTATTTTTTTTATTTTTTTTTTTTTTGCTCTATCACAGTCCTCCAATTCGACTGGGTGGTATTTATAGTGTGGGGTTTTCCGGGTTGCATCCTGCCTCCTTAGGAGTCCATCACTTTTCTTACTATGTGTGCGTTTCTAGGATCACATCTTCTGCATGAGACCTGGAGACTACTTCAGCCTCTAGTTTTTCTAGATTCCTTTTCAGGGATCTTGGGATCGTGCCTAGTGCTCCTATGATTATGGGTACGATTTCCACTGGCATATCCCATATCCTTCTTATTTCTATTTTCAGATCTTGATACTTATCCATTTTTTCCCTCTCTTTCTCTTCAACTCTGGTGTCCCATGGTATTGCGACATTATTATTATTATTATTATTATTATTATTATTATTATTATTATTATTATTATTATTAGCAGCAGCAGCAGCAACAACAGTAGTAGTAGTAGTAGTAATTGGCGCTACATGTAGAAGGTTCAGTTATCATTTGATAACAGCTGACACATGATAAAGAAAAAAGGACAGGCAGCGAAAATGCCAAATGGCCGATGGGTCAAAGGCGCTTGGTTGAATAGCAAGATAAAAGATTTTGTTGTGCAACTTAAGGTGAGGGAGGAAGAGAGTGATCGCTCTTGAAGGTCACCAGAGGGTGTTGGCAGAACGCAGTGAATTTTGCTCAGGTTTTCGAGGCTTAAAGAGAATTTTTGGAAAAGATTCGCTTTTTACATTTTTTAACTCCTTTTAATTCTCTTACCAGATGATAAAAAATTAATATAAAACTTACATTTAAGTTATCCCTATAGTTTTGTGTAAAATGTACATTGAATGATATATTAGATGATGGTCTTTCTCAATGTTAATCATCTAAGATAACGATTAGAACGAGCACTACTCTGATGTACTTCTCGAATATCGCCTACAGAATTATCATATATTATCTCATTTGATTTTACCTGTCATCATATAAGTCAGACGGGCCCTGAAAAAACAAATAAATAAATAAAGACATATAAAGATTAACAAGTTCATAAAACTAATTTTGCACGAGGATTTACAAGCTATGGCCTCTGTTTGCTCTCGATCCCAGCAATTTCAGAAGCCGTATTCAGAAACCGTGCTGTCCAGTGGTGTATTCACGGGGACTATTACATCACTGCAAGAATATTCCGTGAGAGATCAGCTTTTCACCTCTCCCAGCTTCATCCGATTATGCCAAGGCTCCCTGGGTCGACATCCCGATTACAACTGCGTACCCCGAGAGAGCCACGACACGAACAAAACCCTTCTTTTCATATTGTTTTCTTTATTTTTTTCCAGTGTGAACATCATGCTTTACATAATGTTCTATTCGTCCAGAGCGGGAGCAAATTGAAGAAGAGAGGGGAAAAGATAGGAGAAAATACCGAATAAAAAAAGATAAATCGATTGATATTTATCTAATAATCTTTTCAAAACAAGTTAGACTGAAGACTCAACTGGACTTCTCTTGACTGCTATTAAAAGAGTACGACCTTTCTTCAAAGGGTTAGAGCAGCAAAGGATACGTCTAGGACGAGAGAGAGAAGAGAGAGAGAGAGAGAGAGAGAGAGAGAGAGAGAGAGAGAGAGAGAGAGAATTTTTTTTAACGGTGTGAAGAATTCATTAACGAGCTTCTGAAGTGGTTCTCATAACACTCAGGATGTATTGTCGTGTTTGCTACGTAACATGTCACTTTTATAATATTTTTTTTGACAAGTAAGTAAAGTACCATCAGTTTAAATGATTATCACAAATGTGTCGTTCAACATCAAAATGAGGCAGAAACACTGAAGATGATGAAGTATCAGTGCCTTAATCTGATCTGTCCACTTGTCTGTAAAAGGTCAGGAGATTTATCGGCATTTTTTTTTTATAAAGTATTTATTTTAGTAGAAGAGCAAGCAGGTGTGAAATAAGTTTATTTTATGAGTATAATATAGAAAGAAATTTAAATAATTTATGAACATACCAAATCAGAACTACTTCAAAGGATCTTTTATCAGATGTGAGTAACCTGGAATAATGTTTGCATTCAATTAGCGTGAGAAAGGAGTTTGCCAAATTAGAGATATGTCCCACCTTACCTTAACTATTTATCTCTTACAATCACAGGTATATATAATATATATATATATATATATATATATATATATATATATATATATATATATGTATGTATAAGTGAATCACGAAAATTTGGAATGGGATGTAATACACACATATAACAACACACACACACACACACACACACACACACACATATATATTAAATATATATATATATATATATCTTAATATATATATTATTTATATAATAATATTATGTTTTATATATATATAATTTATATATATAATATATAGATATACTAATATATTATATTATAATATATAATTATATTAATATATATATATATATATATATAATTGCCTCACTGTGGATACCACAAGAATCCAACAGTAGAAAAATAAACCAACCAGAATGGGTATACTAGTTCAATATATATAATATATCGATATATATCCTATATATAGATATATATATATATAATATATTATATATATATATATATATTATATATAATATATATATAATATTTATCTATTTATATAATATATATATATATTATATATATTATATTATAATTATAGATATATATAGATATAGTATTACTATATATATATATATTATATATATCTAATATAATATATATATATATATAATATATATATTAATATATATATAATATTATATATATCTTATAAATATATATATATTATATATATGATATATATATATATATATTAATTATAAATATATATATATATATATATTACTATATTATAATATATATTTTTAATATAGATATTAGATATATTATTATAGTATATAATATTATATAATATATAATATATATATATATTATATATATATATATAATATATATAATATCTACATATATATAATATATATAATATTTATATATATATATATATTTATTATATATATATTATATATATATATAAAAATAAATTAATATTATTATAAAATATATAAATATATATATTTTAGATATATATTATAATAATATTATAAGATTTTATATATTAGATATATTATATAATTTATACATATATGTATATAGAATATAATATATTGAACCTAGTATACCCATTCTGGTTGGTTTATTTTTCTACTGTTGGATTCTTGTGGTATCCACAGTGAGGCAATTTTTAAACATGACAATTACAGCCTACCTATTATCTATGTAACATATACGGGCACAAAAGCTTTCAATAAGGAGGTGAATTTATCATATACTCGAAAAGGTTTCTCACTAAATCAGCATTCTTCAGCAAACAAGTCGTTTGCTTATCTTTCTGTCTCTCTGTGTCGGGATCACAAGCTTAAAAAAAAAGTGGCAAAACCCTCCACACATTAACCTAATCACTCCAGCTGCCAAACCCACCCTCAGTCACTCTTTCTTCTTTACACAACTAAATACACGCAGGACAATTGACTTACAACTATACAAAAACAAAGAAATAAACAAAAAACACATGTACTTACCAACTCCAGATATTCCAGGGCTATCCTGTGCTGTCCGCTGGTCGAGGTCACAGAGATACCAACAACAACAACCAAGAACCACAACCCAATAACACAACAACAACACAACAACCAAGGACTACAACCAACAATTCAACAACCAAGGACCACAACAACACAACAAAAAAGAAACACAACAACACAGCAAACAACCAAGGAACACAACCACAACCCAACAACACAGCAACCAACCAAGAAACACAACCACAGCCTCACACATAACAACAAAACTCAACAACACAACAAAAGACCACTGCACAAACAACTCAAAAAATCACAACAGCACAGGCACAACAACTCCAAGCAAAAACACTAACTTAACACCAAATAACAACAAAAACACACAGCTCAGCTGAATATCACTGCGTTCTCCAAAATGTTCCAGCACTACTGTCTGTCACCAGCTCTCACCACTCACTGAAAACTCACTGAAAACACAGAACTCTAAACTCCAACAGCACCAGGAGACAGCCCAGAACCCACCAACAACCAATTCAGTTATTAACCATCCATACAACAATTACACTCTCTCTCTCTCTCTCTCTCTCTCTCTCTCACACACACAGACACACAGACGTTGTCAAATGGAACTCCATAACTCCTCCATATCTCTATATATGCACAGCATTTACTCCTATTGATAAGACTTTTTTTTCAGACGGATGAATACTCAAGTGGATACAAGTTCATCTCGTTAAAACGACAGACCATTCTCTCTCTCTCTCTCTCTCTCTCTCTCTCTCTCTCTCTCTCTTCATATTTGTTAAATCATCGACAGCAAACACCAACTAAGTATCGGGAAAAACATCATTCTCCCTCCTCATTGAATCATCTCAATAAGCGGAGAAGATCGAATTACTCAGAATAACGCACAGCCGTCCTCTCTCTTCCAGGAAGGCTTGACCTTCCTGGAACTTCCAGTCGATTGTTCGCGTCTTCAAGTGTATTGCTTCAGACTATTTATGATCTTGGGTGAGGTGGGACGGAAGGGTGAATAGGGATGGCGTGATTCGTTGGCGCATCATCTCACCGACTCACTTCAATTAAAAGCTTCCGACAGGAACGGCATTGAAGAGTTATTGAGTGAAGGATCGTCTCCAGGATGAGTGGGATGATGACAGGCTAATAGGTTTCTTTCGACGATTAAGTTCGGTCTATTGTCTACTTATTAATTCCTTGTCCCATTATCAGAAGTACTAGTTTTTAATGTCGCGGCTATTATCACTGCTGTTTACGCTTCCCTTATCTTAATATCATTGTTATTTATTCGTTGAATATCGTTCTTGTTATTTGCTTTTCGTCTTGGTGAGAGAACCTCAGAACTGCAAAAAACGAGCCTAATTAATTTTAGGTTTGACCTTTAAGGATAATCATTACCGTCAAAAATCCTAATTGGCTGCACGATCAAAAGCATTGGACACTTTCGCGCAAAACAAGAGCCAACATCCTCCTGTTACGTCAGCGAAGTGAGACGAAATAATAGAGGCTCTTTAAAAGGTCATGACATCAGCTCATTAATATACAATGGACCCCACTGTGAATCTTAATGATTAACAATCACGATGCCATTGTTAATGATGCTAATGTTTGTTTGCTTAAAGCACACTGCAATGTTAATATCAAACGCTCTGTGTCACCATCTTGCAAAGGCAATTGTACATATGTCCGTTTTTATTATGATGCTGAAGGGCAATCTGGTTATTCATCTGAAATACAATATCTCCTCGGGAGTTAGTTATGTCGTTTCAGCTAAACTGCTTAGATGCATTCTCCCCAAACCCCCTCTCAGTATTTTTCATTAATCATTCAATTTCTTATAGTTTTCTCCAGATTCTTGTTTATCTCGCTTCCCTGACAGTGACTGTTTTCATTGGTTGGTGTCCTCTTAATTGATAGATAAATTTTTTAAGTAAAGCAGAAGAAACGTAAGCTATGAAAATGTTCATATCCCAAGTAATACCTTTCTATGTGGACAAACTTCCTATCGTTGCCATAAACCTTCAAACTTCCATTTCAATAATTCGTCTCTTTAGGAGAATTTCAAATAGTTATAAAATCTTTAAGATGGTTTGACTTTTAACAATACTTTCGAGATGTGCTGTTGTGTTTTCTGAAATCTTCCATTACGTTTTATTTAGAATTTGTCTTTCAACCCTTCTGGTGTCTTGTGTGGGGTCTCCTTTAAAGCCCTCATTCCTTCACGTGTGCTACTTTATAAATTTGCCCTTTGAACTTAAAATTTAGACCCTGATGATGCCTGTTCATTTATTTACTTATGTTCTAAAGATGTCTTAGAGCACTTTCTATTGAGTTTTTTTCTGGGTCAAAGTACATCTTAACCAAATATGAACGTCAACATCGGCATTTCCTTAACTATCGTCTCAAACATCATGACCTTGTAAGCGTACATTT
>NC_061089.1:81939569-81969569 GCF_015104395.2 Macrobrachium nipponense
TGAAGATAAAGGACATAGAGGGAGAAATATTTCAGATATGATACTCATATTATGAAAATATGTTAATTAAGACCAACGTTAAGCTTTATTTTCTGGGATAAATAAAAAGATTAACATAGGCAAAATCTAATTGTATCAGAAACAGACTTGTCAATATTAAACTGAATAAGAAAAATAGGGAAAAATTGCAGGGATGAACTACAGAATATTAAAAAAAATCATTTTCCAGGTTACTTTCCATCAAAATAAAATAGAGGGAACAACGGAAGGGAAAACTGAGAGAAACAGGCAGCAACTTTATGCAAGAAATGAGAAGTGGTTAAATGGAGACAGAGAAAGCCGAAATGAACCAAACAAGAAGTTGTGAACGTTGCGTAAGAAGTAGAATCAAATCCTAAACATGGTTAAGAAAGAAGTTCACCCGGGTGTGCTCATTGGAAACAGGAGTAAATCTAGATGAGGACATAAAAGAGCCCGAAGAATAACTTCTTATAAGTGAAGAAAGGGGCAGATGTTATTCCTCAGCAAACAGGGATGATTTAAATTTCACAAGAAAAAGGGAAAACTAAGGAGGATCAAGCGTCATAAACTGGACTCATGAGTAACAACAAATCCAACATCACTGTCGACAGCTGCCTGACTTCAAGAACAATAAACAATAAATTTTCTATAGTCATCAGGCAACATGATCAGTCTCACGACCTCCCTTACAATAGGTGCGAGAATAATTGTCATAGGGAGAGGCAGAATCAGGTCTACGCATAAGTAAGTTTAAAAATAGCCATTGCACTACAGAGAAGACAAGAAATAATTATAGCATAGAGCTGCATTGCCTAACTGCAGTGACGTATTCCAATAAGGCGATTTTACAAAATGTGGATGCTGAGGCTATTGATAACGCACATGCATGTGCGTGTGCAAATACATACACACAGACCCACACGAAAAATTTACAGCAATTCAAGTCCGTGGATATCGTTTTCATTCAAGATACTCATCTGTGAAAAATTACACCGTAGTAATGGGGTCCATTTCAAAGTATATTAATCTTTGGCCATGGCATTGTTGCATGAGATGAGGATTATTCGTTAGAAAATACATATGTGGAAAGTCAAGTTATAAATACATACACACATATGTATATATATATATATATATATATATATATATATATATATATATATATATATATATATATGTATATATATATTATATATATATATATATATATATATATATATATATATATATAACTTTTGAGATTCCACATATGTATTTAAAGAATAATCCTCACCCCTTCTGCGACCCTTAGCTGTACCCATATTTAGCCTTTTAGTTTACCTCTATCTCGCTACCTTTTTTCTGTCTAACTATTCAACCTCTCTGACGTTACACCTTTGCATCCTTTTACTTGAGGTCCATTATTTACTGGATCCCTTTATCTAATCTTGCTGTCCAACCATTCCAACTCTCTTCTTTTCACTGTCTTCCGCGCTGAATAGCCATAAGTGGCCCCGTGCTTGACTTGACAGTCTAAATTTCATCCAATCAAATCTCATGATGCAGGGTGAAGGCACAGATACCATAATTGCAATGAGCTTAAATTATCACGCTGCAATAAGATAACTCTAATTTATATTTCGAGGAATGTCACTGAAAATTCCATTTGAAAGTAATGCTTAGATCAATTTAAATGGCCTTAATCTTATATAAAGAACATAGACATTTTACTTACCAGTGCGCTACACACGCCCCCCCCCACATATGCATATGGCATCATATAAAATCAGACTCTTTAATGGTGAGTGGCTTAGAGAAGCAAATCCTTGGAACAGATGTAGGAGATAACCCACAGATATCAAGGTTTCTTTCATGGAGGTAACTTCATCTGAAAAGAAAACTTCTCTCCAAAACCGCCGTGTAAGAGATTCTCAGTTATCTTTACAAGTAATTTGCTTTAAGGTTAACTAATTTTTCTTCTTAAAGCTAGATGTTATTCATGTGTTTGGAATTGTTTCATGACCAATATTGGGATGATTTTTTTCTACATCTATAAATTTGAGACGTTTTTATCACTAATACTGGACTAGGAAATCCTTATAAAATTATGAAACCAGATTTTCTTACTTACTGGTGAGTAACTGAATTGGACAGAAAAACCACAACAACTTTATGAAGCTTAACGTTTTTCAAATTAAACATGCTTCGCCCGTAATAAATAAGCAAGACATGTTTTCAGCAATATTATCATCTTTCGCAAGACGACAAAATCTTGAGATGGCGATATTTGAACTTTCTTTGATATTGATGGAAACTGAAATTATACGACCAAGAGGCAGAAGATATTTCATTAACATTTTCATTAAATGATAAAATTAGACTTATCCAGATCACTTTTCCCATCAGTTTGGTCTTCCAGAGTCAGCTTGATTGCAAGAGAAACCTTAGTATGGTAACAAAACCAGATAAATAAATAAATAAATGAATAAATAAATAAATCTGTAAATGATGAAGCCTCATCTAGAGTGCAAAGCGCAGGGAGACCTTCGAAAACTCATTTATCATTATTTAGAGTACTCTTAAAGCGTCTCTTCATTTCCATGTTGAATGGTGTTATTCAGGGCAACCAATTCATAACATTGAACCACTGGGGACATTCCTTAATGAAGACGAAACGGAGGAGATTATAAGGAAAGCAAAGGAGGTTATCAAAGATAGACATTGCCTGAAGGAAAAACATACCTATGAAATAGAACTGATTAAAAAAGATCCTCCGAGCATCGTAATGGGTTCAATGCTCCCCCAGAAAATAGGAGAACTGCAGGGACAACAAAAACCTTAGATATAAAGCACATCCTCAAAGTTTCTCAAGAAATGCAAATTGGAGGACGCGGCTGTTAGCTCAGCCTTGCTGCTCTTGTAATTTCAGCTTTGGTAGACATCCTAATTCAAAATCACTTTCAGCAGGATACAGACACAATACAAAATTTCCATCTTGTCAACTTAAGGCGTCACTGGGATTCCCAAGTACCAAATGCTCTAGGATGCCATATTAGAGGACCCTTAAAAATGTTAACAGACACTCTATGGACATTTGGTGATCAATTTTGGGATTATACGCCAGACTCCATCAAAATATTGACATTAAATCGGTAAATATCATTTTTGACACAGTTTTTCGGACACTGAACGCAAATGGCCTTCCCATGACAGAAGATTATAAGTAGTCTAAGAAACCATATGATGGGGATTTTATAATTGCAATTTGGGAGACATAACAAGGTTATTAATGGAAGGAGGTGAACGCGTGAAAATTACCCATATTCTTGCGAAAACAGCAGTTCAATTAAATGGTAAACCAATAACTATTTATTGCAATACGTTCCGTGGAAAATTTAGCATGGTATTTGAATGCAATGTTGACGCAGTTGACAAAGATGTAGCTGAGAAATTCTTTTCCCAAATACTGAAGAGACTTGGAGCAGTGGAGTAAGATATACCTTAACCTTTATAAGAAACTGTTAGGTGAACTTGGATTTTTTATTTGATAAAAACGAAAAGAGGTAGCTTGGCACAAACGGCTCTTTCCTAAAACAAAAAAAACAGCAGTTTTTTCTTTCCTATTCTTTCCTTAAAATTTGGTTATTGCCAGTTAAAAAACAAATTCGAGTTATACTCTAAAACGACCTTAATTCTACATAATGCACGCTCTTCTCATTTTCAAGTAGAATTTGAGTAGTGATTGTTATTAAATCACCCTAATTGTATCAAATATTCATGTTCAGTTTTAGAAGTCTGTGGGCCTACGCTGTTTGATAAGTGGCGACGTGGCTGTTAAAATTAAGAAATTAGGGTTACTTGGGTCACAGGGATACCGGATTCTAACCCTCAACACCCTCAACATTTCTTCCGCTTTCCAGGGAATCCCTTGTCATCACACCCTGGTCTGACAAGCGGAGGAAAAGCTCTAAAACAATAAACTCCGAATGGCTAGTTGGTCAAAGTCAAATACTTTTGACTGAAAATACGACGTTCATGAAACAAAATAAAAAAAATTCTATTAGTCTTGATCTACTAGACGAACGGAAGTTGTTACGTTACATCACTTTAATATTACCTTATCAAGTCATATACATGGACATTTCAATCAAAATAATGCACACACCGTAGGTATCAGCAGTAATCTACTGCTGCTACTACCACTACTACTACTACCATTTTTACTATTACTACTGTTACTTGCATCAATTAAATGAAGAAATAAAGAGAGTTGTCTTTTAAAACTAGACAAACGTATCAACGTATACTCTCAGTAATCGCCTTGTCATTATGGACTGCCATTGTATTTTGTTTTCTCATTTAGATGGCCATTTTAAATGTTTTTTTATTATTTACTTTTGGTGTTAATTTTCGTTGTATTATGTACAATGAATTTTTTGTAAGCATTTGGACACTGTGCTCTACGCACATCATCAAAAGCTACTATTCCTGAAGCGTGCTATTGGTCTCGTTACATAAGATCTACGCAATTACACGATCCACTGATCCGCTGAATTTGTATGTCCTCTGAATTGTTAGTTAAGTTTTTTTCCCGGATTCCATTTTTTCGATGCATAGGGTTCAATTTCGTTTTTCGTCCGAGTCTTTCTAGTTTTTTTGTACTAGAAAACTATTGAGAAGGCTATGGCTATTTGTCTGGCCGTCTGCACTTGTTCTCTTCGCTCTCAGATCTTAAATCCTACTGAAGCTAGAAGGCTGCAAATTGGTATGTTGATCAGCCACCCTCCAATTATAAAACATACCAAATTGTAGCCCTCTTGCATAAGTAGTTTTTACTTTACTTAAAGTTAAGGTTAGCAATGATCGTGTGTCTGAACCACCACAGGCACCAACAACACTGGCTACCACCAGGCCGTTGCTGAAAGTTTTCTTGTCTGATGGTGAGTGTTTTGAGGGCCCTGGCTGAGAGTTTCATACAGCATAATGCTGTACAGAAAACTTGATTGCACCGAGGAAGCTTTTTTTATATATTTTGGGTCCAGGAATAAATATCTGGTGTTGCTGGAAGGAAGAGCTAAGAAGACCGACGTGACTGGACTTCCTTCGGCAATATCACGCTCGATCCAGCTTTTAAAGAGAATGCTCTTTGATGTCGCCTTCTTGGCGCTCAAACATTGGCCCTCTCTTGTTCTGCCCTTTTATTAGCCTCCATTCACTTTGAAGTTTCTGTTTGTTATGTCTCCAGTCTCTTCTTCCATCTCCTCTTTGCAGTCCTCCCCCTCCATACCCTATTTCTCTCTGTCATCCCTCTGATTCTTTTCCTCTCTTTTGCTTTTACTAATCCACCTTCCTCTCAGAATGTGCCCATTACTGACTTCTACACTTATCCTTATTCTCTCTCTCTCTCTCTCTCTCTCTCTCTCTCTCTCTCTCTCTCTCTCTCTCTCTCCTTCGTCAGCCTTGCTTGTACTCCTCAGGCAGAGGCAGTGTGACATTGATCACTGAGGATTTGTAATTTAATCCTCTTATCTGATACAACACACCGTTCAGATTTCGTCTGGGGATGACAACTTCGACAATGCTTTCCTTTTCATGATGCTGACAACAAAAGGAACTATTGTTTGTCGTCTATAAGTTGTCTCTAAACTTGTCATCCAACTGAATGTTGAACTAATTGCACTATCAGCTGTTTCTGATGGAGGTGGGGTGGGAGGGTGGGATGTCCATCTATTCAGGACCTTTTCATTGTTGCTTATGTTTTTTTTAATTACATGCATAATGAGTTACATCGGATTTGATTGATAATGAAATTTAGTCTGCCAAGCCAAGCCCCACGGCACTGTCGGTTATTCAGCGCTTGAGACAGTAAAAAGAGGTTATTGGAGTAGTTGGACAGCAATATAGATATCAAGGAAATAAAGGAGATGAAATACAAGGATATGAAGGTGCAACTGGGAAAAAAAACCCAGTTACTTAAAGCAGGAACTGTCTGTGGCGTTGGACAACAAGCGAGCAGAAAGGAAGTGGTTATAGAGGTAAGTACAAGGCTAAAAAGTGGATGAAATCAACACTCAAAGGAGCACTGTAAACAGCCATCAGTAATGCCTAGAGTGTAGGATGTAAGGTACACTGACGGCAATTCCCCGCTACGAAGCAAACTCAGGGTGGACGCAAAAGTTTAAACTTACTCTTCGTTTGGGTTTCAAACACCACATCATGATTCATCCTGGACGATTCCCATAGCTGCCAATAACTACAAGGGAGCATAGTGCTCAGGCCAACACATCTTTATGTCTTGCTATTCATAGTGCATATCTTAGAAATCGCAACCAGGCTTTTTAACTGAAGAGACAAATACCACGAGGTCCTATATATTATATATATATATATATATATATATATATATATATATATATATATATACGTATATATATATATATATATATATATATATATATATAGATATATATATATATATATATATAAATATATATATACATATCTATATATATATATATATATATATATATATATATATATATATATATAGATATATATATATATATATTATATAAACATGCATACATACAAATTAGGTACGTCCTAATTAGACCCTATTGCACCTCTGTTTGATATAAGCAATGAATTTTGTATCTGGAAGCTAGCTGACTGTGGGAAGTTATGAACTTGGTTCAGAAGCGCATATGGCTAGTAACGGCGTCAAAAAGACTGATTACGAATTAGATATAGTATCTCATTAGGCTCTGCGCCCAGATATATATATATATATATATATATATATATATATATATATATATATATATATATATATATATATATATATATATATATATATAATATATATATATATATATATATATATATATATATATAATTGGACTTCGTGCCATATTGAATATAATATTGTCTCATCAGCTAAAAAACCTTGTTGCGATTTCTAACATGTGCATTATGAATAGCCAGACCTAAAGATATGTTGGCCTGAGCACTGACAGGCTCCCTTGTAGTTTTTGGCAGCTATGGGCCTCGTCCAGGATGAATCATGATGTGGTGTTTGAAACCCAAACGTAGAATAAGTTTAAACTTTTGCGTCCACCCTGAGTTTGCTTCGTAGCGGGGAATTGCCGTCAGTGCACCTTACGTCCTACACTCTAGGCATTACCGAAGGCTGTTTATAGTGCTCCTTTGAGTGTTGATTTCATCCAAGTTTTAGCCTTGTACTTACCTCTATAACCACTTCCTTTCTGCTCGCTTTTTTGTCCAACGCCACAGACTGTTCCTGCTTAAAGTTACTGCGGTTTTTTTCCCACATGTATATATATATATATATATATATATATATAATATATATATATATATATATATATATGTATATATATAATGGGTGTGTGTGTGCGTGTGTGAGTGAGTGTTTACAACGAGATCGACAAATCAAGCGGCACAATATGTAAGAAACAGTGGCTTCACTCTCAAACATTATACATATTTTATGCACTTATATGTCCTGTTAGGAGTTACATAACAACAGGAAAATGCTACAACGACCATAGCTAGGTCAAGCAAATGAGACAAATCCGGTATAAAAAGTTGGAACGACATTAACAGGTGATTACAAACACAGATCTTTAAACTAGCTTGAACAATACGTAGTCTTAAAAATAAAGGCCTCTAGCTTGTACATTCCTTGGCTTCATTAATCACAGCAGATTCAATTATATTTGTCATAGTTATATTGTTGCGGTATAAAAGAACTTTAGTCCCATTCCAATTAACCCTGTGACAAAAACTGTTAATATCTAAGAACAACGTATTAGAAATTTGCCCTTATTACACAGTATAGATATTATATATATATATATATATATAGATATATATTATATAGATATGTGTGTATGTATATATATATATATATATATATATATATATATATATATATATATATATATATATATATATATATATATATATATATATATATATATATATATATATGTCGTTCTGTACGTTCGTATATAGAACAGCATAAAAACCTTACAAATAAATAAAAAGGTCTTCGTGTAAGCCGGCCTTGAGAGGTGACTATAGGCGAAAACTTGATGACTTAAAGATTCAGGAAGTACATTTAAAACAAGATTATTGCGCATAGAATAGGCAACCGCGTAATCATTGTAGCCAGTTGTTCGGCAAAACTTGCCTGTTTTCCGCTCATTGACGCCTAACTCTTACGTGAGCTCACGTTCCTGCAAGTGGTCTTATTCAGATTTTAGCGGAAAGCTTCCAAGGAGAAAAGGATAGCTTTCGAGCCGAAGAAGGATCACTAGCATGAATTCATTCGCCGGAATGGTTATCATTTCCTAAGAACGATTTGTAAGTGCGGAGATTCAGCAGCCATCCTGTCTTTCGAAATATTCTAAGCAAGATGTACTTAAACCGTCTTAATTGACGTAAAGATGATAATACGAGTCCTTAATATCTCCTTTATGTTTGACTAATATTTCTAAGTGCTTTGATATAAATTTTCTTTACCCGAGTTGAATCCATTTTAGAATACTTCATGCTCAGTTCTTGCTTGCCTTTGAATGTTCTGTCTATGTGATATGATAAAAGTAAAGCTATCTCTGTCTGTCTGTCTGTCTGTCTCTTGAATTGAGACAATGAAATATTAATAAAAAGTTTTTCATAATTTACTTGTTCATCATATATAAGACAAATCGATGGTTAAACGATGTTTCTCATTTCCGAAAACTGCATTTTTATTTAGGACATTGAACTTTTTTTTTATTTAACAAAACCATCATGGGCTTTGCATCAAAGGAAAAAAAATCAATACTAACAATTGCACGCGCATTTGCACACATGCAAGCACAACATACATACCCTCGTATTACGCCACTTGAAACATGTCCTTTCTTTCACCTTCATGTCCTCGTGTCGTGGTTGAACAATTTCTTAAAATCTGAATCCTCTTTTCTAAATGCAAATGTATTGTAAGCTATTCTGTCTATATGCAATAACGACCTACTTTTATGCTTTTCTATGACTAAGAACATTTATTGTTCGAATTTTCGTGTATGAGAGATTAGAGAGATCTTTTATTACACAAGAGACTTCGGAAATGGAAATTCTTAATTTCAGAAGACTGACCTTCCCAATTTTTGTATATTCCCAATGCATTTGCACTAAAATCTTTGGCCTTTTATGATCCTCTCTCTCTCTCTCTCTCTCTCTCTCTCTCTCTCTCTCTCTCTCTCTCTCTCTCTCTCTCTCTCTCTCTCTCCAGATGACTGGACTCTGTATATTAAGTCATCTTCTGCACATCCTCCTCATTCCCCAGCCAAAAGTCTCCTTCTTCATCTCTGATCATCCTAAGAAAAGGCAGGAGAGCGGCGACTTGCAACAGGCAATTCAAACGTCGTAGTCCACTCTTCAAAAACAATATGACATCTGCTGCATTATGCTGATAATGAGGAGTACTCAGATTCTAGCGAATTAGACTTCAAAGAAATACACATTGTACCTCACAGTCGTGTTGCCTTCAAAATCTACGTCAGTGACTGAACAGTCAACTTGCATAAGCCAAATATTTAGAGGCAATACAATGTCTATTGTATAAGTCCTCTATGAGAAACGTGCCTCTGAATTAGAATTTCTGACAGCTTGCTGCAAACGGTTATTTTTTTACTTTTTTCATTATTTCGATATCAGTTCCGTAAAATCTCAGTTCCTTCAGAAGTATTTATCAAGGGGAGGTATTTGCAAAGGACGAATCTTCTGGCTAATAGTTATATTAAGCCTTGGTCTGTCTTACGGGGTTTGTCATTAATCTACAGATGGACCCATAAAACTAACTCGTGTATAATTTTCCTCAAATAAAACCGTTGCAAGTATTAGGTAATTTGCAATGACTAGCATTTTTTTTAGAACAAACTGCAGGGCTTTCCATTATATATAGATTAGAGTTATAGGTACTGACTATGAAAAATATGTTTTCATGTTCATATGTCTAGAGTTCATGACGAATAAGTAGTTCTTTCAGTGTAAACTACGCTCTCTCTCTCTCTCTCTCTCTCTCTCTCTCTCTCTCTCTCTCTCTCTCTCTCTCTCTCTCTCTCTCTCTCTCTTTGGACTTAGGATTTATAGTGATTTGTAAGACGTATAACTACAGAACACCGATAAACAGCCTTCTTTCAAATAGAATAAAAAAAAAAAGTTTCTTTCTTCACAACACTAAAGCCCAACGAAAATGTGGAGATTTTAGCTTTTATTTCAACTCGTAAGAGGATCCCGATCAGCGGTGATTATCAAACAAAGACAGTTTTGTCTATATAATGTATTAAATAATCAAAATTTCTTCAGTAAGGCAAGCATTTTATATTTTTAAACGTGAGACTCCTCGGCCTCGATCTCATCATAGCAGTTGCAAAACACTTCAACCCTTATTAGAAGTATGCAATATCGTAGAATACTTCCAGTGTCAAGTATTTCATGGCAGTCCAAACTAGCTTTCTGAACTATCTAGCACTGGAGGATTCTATTGGTTTTAGCTTGGACCTAGATGATAACAGCTTCTATAACATACATGTCCCCACTCCTTGAATATTTTTTTCTTTTTTCTGAGATAAATCGTATATATCATAAATTTCTGTAGGTAGAGCAGAAATCGATAAGCATCTACAACAGTATAAAAGTAATTTTTTATGTTTTCAAGTGGATTGAAAGTAAAAATTCAACTTTAAAAGTCTCACTCTAATAAGTCAGTTTCTTCTTTAAATATTTCATATGGCATGCAAATTTTTAGATGTTCGAAAATATGACCCCCTAACATTTATGGCAGTAAAATTTATAGATATAAATATATATATAATATATATATTATAATATATATATATATATATATATAAATTTATAGATATATATATAATTATTATAAATTGTATAAATATATATATATATATATATATATATCTAATAAAAGGAGCCCATAAAAAACACCAAAATAGAGAAAAAGTACTATATTTCAGAGGACTGCTGTGTTACAGAACATTTATACCAGTCATATATATATATATATATATATTATATATTGCTACTTTCAAAATGCATGTTTCCCTCGTTGAAATGTCATGTAGAGTTGTGTAACATTTTTTTCAGATTCCTAGATAGCTTAGAATAGGATGTTTTAAATGTGTGTTCAGATTTCGCATTACATATTGTAAAAGAATATATATATTATAACGTAGAATGTAAAAAGAGAGAGATTTTCTTTCCAATTTTCTGCAAGAATCTTCAACGGTACTCTAACTTCTCTTCCAAAAATCATCTCATTAGGTGAGCATCCCATACTTTCTTGATAAGCACTCCTAACTTCAAACAACATTAATGGTAAACCAACATCCCATTCTCTTCCTGACTCAGAACAATACTTTGTCAGCTTACTTTTCAATGTTTGATGGAACCTTTCCAAGGCACCTTGAGTTTCTGGATGATAGGCAGTGGATAACTGTTGTTTCACTCCTAACAAATTCATCACATCCTGGAATAACTTTGAAGTAAAGTTTGTTCCTCTGTCACTTTGTACTATTTCTGGTATTCCAAACTTTGAGAAAAACTCCACAAGTTTTTCAGCAACTATCTTGTCAGATATGTTTCTAACAGGGATTGCTTCTGAATATCTTGTCACAGGACACATTAATGTTAACAAATACTCATTTCCCTTCTTTGTCTTCGGCAATGGTCCAACCATGTCTATAATCACTTTGCTAAAGGGTTCTCCTTTAACTTCTATAGGTTGTAGGGTGGGGGGACTTTCTTGATGGTTTCATTCGGTTTTCCAGCTATCTGGCAGGTATGACACTCACGACAGAACCTGCTAACATCTTTGTGAAGTCCAGGCCAGAAAAAATATTTCATGATCTTCTCCACAGTCTTCCTGATTCCCATATGTCCAGACTCATGAGCTACTGCAACCACTTGCTTTCTCAATGGATATGGAATCAAAATTTGATAATATTCGCCCCATACAGCATCTCCTGGTATATCTGTAGGTCTATACTTCCTCATCAGCAAACCCTCCTTCAGATAATAACAGGTAGGAGTTTGTTGCATCTCTTCTCGATCAACAACTCTGATGAACAAATCAGTTAACGATGCATCCTTCTTCTGCAAGTCCATCAGCTTCTCTCTTGTCACTTGACCAACTTCAAGGGTTGAATTCTCAATATCTGCTAACTCAGCTACTGTAGTTTCACTACTGTCTTCAGTAACACTTTGACTACTCGAAGTCTCTTCAGGAACATCAGGTTCTTCTTCTTCGTCGGCGTCGTCTTCTTCATCTTCTTGGGAAATCTCTTGGTCAGCACTATGGGAAACTTCACTTCCCTGGAACAATTCTTCTAAGCACAAAGATCCTTCACTTGATCCTTCTTGGGTGTGTAAATCCTCAGTTTCTTCACTTGCAGTCGTAGTCCTCTTCATACTTCTGGTAGTTACACAACTAGGAAACAGGTGGGGGTTATCTTCTCCAACTCTACTGTAGGACTAATCCTCAATGGTTTGTCTGTCACTACAGGACAAGGAATAAATGGCACACTACCAACTTCATTCCCCAACAGACATGTACACCTTCCACAGCCAGTGAGTCCTTTACAGCAAAATCAACATTCCCTGTCACCAATTCACATGACAAGTGTAAGCGGCATATAGGAGTTACTTCCTCTCCTCCTATACCCTTTAAAATAACTGAATCTCCTGTGAGACTCTTCTCCAACTGAGGGTGAGAACCACGTACTACCACACTATGGTTACTCCCACTGTATCACGTAATATCTTGACTGGTACCTGCATACTTCCTTCTTGAGTTGACAGCATACCCTCATAGATATATGGCTTAAAAGCCTCCACGCTGCTAAGCCACTCGCTGCTTGAGGTAACATTTCCACTGGTTGTTAAACATTCAGCTTGTTTAGTTTCATTCTTCTCTGGAGTCTGATTCTTTCCCACACTCCTCTTCGTAGATTGTTTCACCTGGTCACCTTTTACAACTTGACCAACTGGCTTTGACTGCTGTTGATTCCGGTAACACTCTTGACTGTAGTGTCCTACTCTTCCACACTTGAAACAGACAACATTAGGTTTCTGTAACTGTCTTGAAAAACTGGATGAGGATTTCACATTAGCTTGCTGAGTTGTATTACCTTGTGTATTCTTGATAGTATCACTTGTAGGTTTCCCATCAAATTTGTTCCTGTTATTTGGATAAGACTTAAAACCTGGGCGTTGTTGACTCTGGTACTTGACATTGTAATTACGTTTACTACTGATTATATTGTAATCTTCACTTAGTGTAGCAGCTTTGTCAAGTTTCTTCACCTCTCTCTCTCTCTTAAATAGGCTCTTATATGTTCAGGAATTCCCTTAAGATACTGTTCAAGAACAAGTAACTCTTCTAACTCATCAAAAGTTTCAACTTTAGCAGCTTCTAACCAACGTTTGAAACACCTTCTCACTTTGTAAGCATAATCTAAGAATGTTCCCTTCTCATCTTTTCTTAAATTTCTGAATCTTTCATTGTAGTACTCTGGGGTCATCTGGTAAACTTGTAGCACACTGTGTTTAAGTACCTGATAGTCTTTACACTGATCAGCTGTTAAGGCTAGATAAGCACTTCTCCCTTTGCCAATCAAGACACTTTGTAGCAAAACTGACCATTTATCTTCTGGCCATCCCATACCTGAAGCCACTTTCTCAAAGTGATCAAAAAACTCATCTGGAGCTTCTTCAGTAAACTTAGGGATTAACTTCTGTACTCTCACTACATCAAAAAAATACAGGGTCTTGATTACCTTTGTTTAGGGTTAGACGGAGTTACAGGTAATGTGGATCTAGCTTTTATTAATTCCATTTCCCTTTCATGTCTTTGCGAATTCTCTTTCCTCTTTTATCCTTTCTCTTTCCTCTTCTGCTGCTTTTTCTTCTTCTCTTTCTCTTCTTTCTTGTTTTTCCCTGTCTATACTTTCTCTTTCAGCTTGCATTCTCTCTCTTTCAGCAAGCATTTTTAGCTTAATCAAATTCTCTTCTGCTTCAATGCGTCTAAGCTCTAACTCTGCATCACTTTTCTCTTTCTTTTCTGCTTGCTTATTTATGAGATCAGCACGTGCTACATTCAACAACTCTTGAGACAATTCTAAGTCATCTTCATCAGTTATTCTACCAGAGTTTATCAATGATTCCATAGCAATACATCTTATTTGTGCCTTTACCATACTAGTAGACACATAACCACCACATGCCACTGCTAAAGCGCTCCACTGTGCCTTAGTTAGAGTGGTTTCAGACAAAACTTGGATGGAAGGGGCTGCTAAAAATTCCTGAACCTTGAACTGAGCCATTTTCCTCTAAGTTATCAACTTACAATTCAATATAATAAATGCAAAACAAAATTATATGGTCACTCTCCTAACAAAATATATCCCTAACACCACCAGTATATTCTAGAGTGATAATGAAATCTGCTTTCCCGGGTCTCTGGGCACCATTAAACAATGTTACGAAGTGCCAAGTATCTGGTTACTACACTTACCATTCCTTTAATGTTACCTCACAAAAGCCAGACACCTGAACCCTCATAACATGTATTAAACGACTGAATACTCTAAAGGCAACAGTGATCCCTTAACACTTACCAGTATTGCAGAAAATCAGACTAAGTTCATCAAAACAGGTGTGAGGTAATCTTGTAAGTAATTAAATTAATCAAAGGGCATCACTCCATCAACAACTTTAAAAATCTAAGTATTACCCTGATTTCAGAAGTGTAAGTACTTCCCTGGTTCTAAGTCACTTCAAGTAAATTGAAGGAAAGCAAATCAATTACCACTCTATGATTCTACCTATCATCAATATAATCAAATGCAAATATACTGGGATAAAAATAAAAACACTTATAAAAATTTTAAATACAAAAATTTATTATTAAATTCAAAATTTATAGTAGAAATTCATCAATATCAGGGAAAATTACTGTTACTTGAAAACAAGTAAAGTTTCATTAATTCTTGAATCAAATTAAGTAAAATTAAATCAAAATTAATTCATCACAAAATTCAAGAAAATTAATTCAATCTTCAAAAGTGTTAAGGCAAAATTCAAGTGTTAGCAATAATTGAAAATTTGAAATTATTCACAAGTGCTAAACAATAATAAAACTTGAAAAGGATTCTAAGTAAATGCAAATTAATTCACAAGAGTTAAATTTAATTAAATGTGCAATGATTAAGCAATGAAAATAACTAAGTCAATTAAATTGTGAATGCAAATAAAAATATAAAATAAAAAGGCACACTTCAATAAGAAAATGAACAAGTGCACAAACAATGGAACAATCACAAACACAAAAATATGCAATGTGTAAAAGTGTAAATCTTTTCACTCAAAACACTGTAACCAACAGTTTTTACCAAACCTTCATAACCACCTGTTATTAGTTATTAGTTAACCAAACCGTTATTAGTTATTAGTTAATCACCTAACCGTTATTAGTTGCAACTTTACCTTTTTGGTATACCAATTTCTTTCTTTGCTTTGCTGCAGGCTTGATTCACACTTTCACAAAAACCAGGCGCCGTTACGAAATAATGTTTTTTCAGATTCCAAAAAAAAAACACTAAATAATACTAAACAAACTCTAAGAAATATCAAATATGAAATTCTAAGTTACGAGTGACCAATTTATGTTACGTTAATATAATCTCAAGGATGTTGCGAGAGAGAGGAGAAAGAGAGAGAGATCGAGAGCGAGATGTTAATGCCTCGAGGTTCTAAGATGTAATGAAATCTCTTCCTTTACGGAAGCTGGACAGGGCAGATGACAAAAACGTTCTTGGCACAAATGCTTCCAGAAAGTTCGAAATCTGACGCAATCTTCATAAAGAAATGTGCAATCTCCACGTGGGACTCGGCAAAGACATACGCGTACGAGTCCAGTCTTTTAAAAAAAAGACATGTACCCGATCGAAACGGAGGTTGAGCAATAATTAAGATTGACATGTTTTGATAACAACGCAAGACTCGAGCTCGCTTAATCTCGGGGAGATGAAAAGTTACTGAAACAATTATAGCTTTGAACGGACAAAGAAAATCTCTCTCTTTTTACATTCTACGTTATAATATATATATTCTTTTACAATATGTAATACGAAATCTGAACACACATTTAAAACATCCTATTCTAAGCTATCTAGGAATCTGAAAAAAATGTTACACAATTCTACATGACATTTCAACAAGGGGAACATGCATTTTGAAAGTAGCAATATAATAATATATGTATATATAATATATATATATATATATATATATATATATATTATATATATAGTATATATATATATACTTATATAGTGTGTGTGATGTGTTGTGTATGGTTGTGGTGGTGTGGTAGTGCCTGCGGCGCGCGCGTGTGTATAAAACGTAATAATAAATATCATTGTCAAGACCAGGAAGAACATTCTTTATTATAATTTACGAGCTTTCGAGGTATAAAACCTCGTCATCAGGCTGAAGAATTGACAAGGATGAGGATCACTCAAATTGCAATAAAATTGGCCTACCAAGACCTTAAGTAAAAATGCTAACAACACCTAAAACGAACATCAAATACAAATAAAAAAATGCTGAAAAATATAAAACGAATACCAAATACAAACTACAAAAAATGCTAACAAAACATAAAACGAGCATGAAATAAAAAAAATGCTAAGAAACACATAAAATGAACATCAAATACAAACTGAAAAAATGCTAATAAACCATAAAACGAACATCAAATGCGAAAAAAAAAAATATAAAAAACATAAAATGAACATAAAAAACAAACTGGAAAAAATGCTAACACAACGTAAAACGCACACCAAATACAAAAAAAAAGCTAAGAAAACATAAAACGAACATCAAATACACACTAGAAATAAAATGCTAACGAAACATAAAGCGAACATCAAACTAAAAAAATGAATCACCAAAATTATGAAAAAACAAACCAATGCAAACATAAAAATAAGGTAAATTTAAACGAACTATCTTATCCAAAAAAATGTCAAACGATCCATTTGTGCACCTACTATTAAATCACACGATAGCTAGTTGAATACCGTTTTCGGTTTTGTTATCATTTTTACTGAAGATTTTTAGTAGGACAATTAATTTTATTGTAATTTCAGTGATCTATGATAAGCTTTCATACCTCGAAAGCTCGTATAATGAAGAATGTTCTTCCTGGTCTTGGCAATGTTATTATCATTAAGCTAAGATTTCAATGTAGCCGACCAATTACTGAGACTACATATATTTAATGTGCAAATATAATTTCTTGCAAACTATCTATCTAGTCAAGATTTTTAAATGTGGCCCATTATTTGTATAATTCTGTGTTCTATCTCTCTGTGTGTTTTGCCATCTATCTAGTCGAGATCTGTTTACGGGGTTTCAGTCACTCTTCTAAGAAACTGATCTGGCGGAGATAAACGACAGCCAACCTAACCACGTACCGTCAGGGCATAATAAATGTTATCTCGGATAGAATAGCGATTTGAAGTCATCTCGGTCGGGATTATTTTTCTCATTTCCTCTTTTGACATTTATTTCACGCCACAGGAGGGAATTAAGTCACTAATGCCTGCGGAAAGTATAGCAATTTCACAGTCGATAATTACTGAATAGCTAGCGTTCCTTTTCAGACAGTTAACATTTTTATCCAAGCGTGGCCCAAGTACTCTTTCTGGCGCTATACGGACACGTGCGGTCATAGTAAACAAATATGGCCTTCAAATACGTAGGAATCAACCAGTTATCTCTCTCTCTCTCTCTCTCGTCTGCGAAAAAACTTAACTCTTCTTCTATTTGGGTAACTAATCTTCCTGATGCCTTCGGCAACTAAATTAACGGAACACAAGTCCAACCTCACCTCAATAACCTGAAGAGAATCTGAAGGCTAAACTCCTCGAGTCATGTTCTCAATGAGGAAACGGCGCACAGTTTCATATATTCCATATGTAGCTGTAGGGGGATGATTTGACTGTTATCTTCGGCAGTCGATAAAATAATCTTATTTTAGTTACTGGATATTTTGCACATAAGCTTCCGAATGATATCTACTTATCAAATATTAGATAGCAGAAACCATGTTGTGAACTACGAGGATACTCAACAGCATTAAAGGAAGTGCGAATTATGTGAATGAAAGCTGGTAAATACCAACGAAACGACGCTAAAAATTAACTGAGGATACAAAATGTTATTGCAAAGGCCTCCCTTAAACATTAAAGAATCGCCCACAACACGTTTTAGTGAGTGTGGAAACATAGCATTAATTTCCGTGTGACCTTCGAGGCCCAGTGAGTAATCGAAGGCGAATGACAACTGTAGCGCGGATAATGATGACATCACGTCAGTAATCCTGGAGGAACTAATGAGACATGGACATACCAGCTCCGGGATAAATGCCTCCCGGATGTTAGACAAACTGGCAACGAGAAACCGAACTATTCTTACAGCCAGCGAGGAGTCCTACGAGCAGTCTGAAGAATGGCATCCAGAGGATTAGGTCTACTGTCGTTGGTGGTATCAGCCATTGTAGTGGCTGGCCAGGTATGCCATACCAAAGACGCACTTAGTTTTCATATATATATATATATTTATATATATATATATATATATATATATATATATATATATATATATATATATATATATATATATTTGTGTGTGCGCGCGCCCGCGTGTTTTTGTGTATGTATGTATGTATTTAGAATGTATGCTAATGATAAGTATTTCAATCTTGACATTTTTAAAAGTGCTGCGGCTATCCACTATCCATGCAGATATAACTTCGTACGTAGTTGTAAAAGCACATCTATTCCATCTGACTAATCCTGTCGTAGAAACGCGCACACACACACACACACCACACACACACACACACACACACATATATATATATATATATATATATATATATATATATATATATATATATATATATATATATATATATATATATATATATATATATATATATATATATATATATATATATATATATCTAATAAAAGGAGCCCATCAAAAACACCAAAATGTAGAGAGGAAAGTACTATATTTCAGAGACTGCTGTCTCTCTCTTCAGGTATATACCTGAAGAGAGAGACAGCAGTCTCTGAAATATAGTACTTTCCTCTCTACATTTTGGTGTTTTTATGGGCTCCTTTTATTAGATGGAATTCTGTTGTTACAGAACATTTTTACCAGTCATATTATATATATATATATATATATATATATATATATATACATATATATATATATATATATATATATATATATATATATATATATATATATATATATATATATATATATATATATATATATATATATATGTGTGTGTGTGTGTGTGTGTGTGTGTGTATGTGTGTGTGTGTGTGTATGCATGTATGTTTGTGTGCGTGCATGCGCACGTGTGTGTTTGCGTGTCGCATATATGCAGGGTTCATGTCCATTCACGAACCAATCTCTTGTGATTGCATGCGAAATATGACCAGAAGTCTGTGACCTTATTCCTGGAATACAGATTTTCACTATTCTTGATGTGAAATGTTCAATTGCGTCTTTCTCATAGCAAAATTAAATCCATTCTTTTTCTTGGACCTCATTAATTATGCAAGCTGTATTCCGTAGCCACCGTTCCCTCCGCCACCGGGTGGTGGTCCCCCTGGAGGATTTGGACCATTTCCATTTCCACCATTTGGAAGTGGCCCACAAAGAAATCGAACTACCCCACCGTTTGTAAGGGGCCCACCAGGAAGCTCACCATTTCCACCGTTTGGAAGCGGCTCACCGATTGGAAGTGGCTCACCGTTTGGAAGTGGCTCACCGTTTGGAGGTGGCCCACAAGGAGTTCGACCACGACCTGGAGGCCCTCTTCCGCCTCGATTCCCAGATTCTGGCCAAAACGCAACTGTTATTTCCCCCGAGGTAAGTTATTGTATATATATACACTATACACACACACACACAAACACACACACACACACACACACACACACACACACACACATATATATAGATATATATATATTATATATATATATATATAATATATATATATATATATATATATATATACATATTTTATACGTATGTGGTCTATAGATATCTAGATTATAATATATACGGTATATCTATGTATATATCATCTATCTATATCTATCTAAATATATATCTATATATCTATCTATCTATATCTTATATATATATATATATATATTATATATATATATATATATATATATAGATATATATCTCACTTAGATTAACGTACATAAGTTGCTAATTTCTTAATCATTTACAAGAAAAATGCATAATTCATCAGATTTATATATATATATATATATATATATATATATATATATATATATATATATATATATATATATATATATATATATATATATATATATATATATATATATATATATATATATATAAAGAGAGAGAGAGAGAGAGAGAGAGAGAGAGAGAGAGAGAGAGAGAGAGAGCGTTGTCTAATGAAGGGAAGAAGAAGATTGCGATAGTCATTCTTATATAATCATTAACAGTATCACCTTCAGGAACCAAGAGACAGGCAAATTACAGTCTGTCCTTAAGATTGACTTTATTCTCTCCTCGGCAGGAACTGGCGAACAGAGCTTTGGCACAAGCCACGAACGGTTCAACTTGCTTCCCTGGAATAAATTCTTGCAGTGGAAACATTTGCGGCAAAAATCTGAGTTCTGTATTCCGTATGGTAGAAGAAGGGGAATTTAGAATTCTGGTCACTAATGGTAAGCATTAGGTGGAATTTTTATTTTTTTTTCTAACACGAGCGAGCGTTCAATGGGAAATCACATTTGACGCCGAAAACCTTTACTTTCAGGTGATGTCATAACTAGTCATTCTAGTAATTTTTGCAAAAATCTAGGGTTTTCTCCAGATATCGAATCCTGAAAATGCTGACGACGATTCAGTTTACGATGCAGCCATGTACACAATCTTTATACTTAACCACGAAATGTTTAATCTATGCTTTTATAAATGTAACTGCAGACTAGTATTGTTAATGCTACTGGCTTTATTGGCCAGCTTGTCACAGCCATATAAGACAAGAGCCAGTTTACTATTTTTAAACGATGTAAATAAGAGGTTCAATCCCGAGTTTGACTTTGTATAGAGAAAATTCAAGAAGAGTGAAATTTAACTTAAATGAAGTCATATAACTTTTATCTTTAGCTGTCAACTGAATGGGATGTGTGAAAGATGGCCTAAAGTTGAACGCCATTTATTTCTGTTCCTTTTTGTTAAATATGATTCCCCAAATAGTAAGCACTTCATTTGAAGTAATAGATTTTTTCCACAGCAATGAGCTTCAAGGAATGCTCTAATGAATTTTTCTTCCTAGCTTACCTACTGTTCGCTGTGAGGGTCACAATCTAACGTCCTCTGACAATTTCTCATAAAAACCAGGCATACCGAACCATACATACGCTGTTGGAGCTCAGACGCCAAACCCGAACAACGTGTGCGTCCACAACTCGTACATGAAGGTGCCAAGGAACCCTACGCGAGGAAGCTTCCAGCAGAGCGGAATGGGTCCTGTTGGGATCGCGCTCTCTGGCGGCTTCTTTTACAATCACCTGTCGACTCCTTCAGGCGACGTGGCGAAGGAGGTAGAGGGTGCTTCCTTTGACTCTTGCAGCGGTCATGCTGATCCTCGGTGCAGATACCACTACCATATGGTAAGTACTATATTTAGTTGTCTCTTATCGCACTCCTTTGACCTGGATATATCTCACATAACAACCCTATATCATTGATGTTCGCCAAAGAATTTGCATCTTAATCTAAAAGCAGCATGTCGTGACAAAGAGTCTGGAAGAAGCTTAATCAGACAGGATGAAAACAGGTTGATAACGAACTGGGCTTGACAGATAATTTAAAAACCACCTGTATAATTTATTCCTTCTATCATAGAAGGTAACATTCCTCCTGTTTTTGTTGAAATGTTGATTGTTTATGAAAAAGTGGTAGCGAGATGATGGTGTGAGGGAATAATTATATAAGAATGATAAATATTAACACATCGAAATGCATGACATCTCAAATAAATTGTTACTCGGGTTAAACACTCATAGTAGAAAACAAACAATCACAAACGATGATTACACAAAAAGAGGCAACAAGGCAAGGATCATCAGCAACAGAGGAGTAAGTAATACAAAAATAAATTTAAGCAAAAAAGTAGTGTCTAAGGTAGCACGAAACTATAAAATGACTTTATACTTCTAGGTGCCTAAATGTCTTGACCCAGACAACACTTGCAAACTTGTCGGCTACATGTTGGACGGCTTCCCAGTGTACTCTTACTGCACCGTCGATGGACAGCAACTGCGGAGCTGCTATAAGTGAGTATCGAGCTCCGATCAAATCCACTTTGAGCATTAAGTCTTTATTTATATATATATATATATATATATATATATATATATATATATATATATATATCTATATATATAGAGAGAGAGAGATGAGAGAGAGAGAGAGAGAGATACATATATATTATTATATATTAATATATATATATATATTATATATGTATATATATATATATATATATGTATATATATACAATATATAATATAATATATTATATTAATATATATATATATTATATATATATATATATATATATCAAATATATATATTATATATATTATATATTATATATATATATCATATATATATAGTATATATATATATATACATATACGTATGTTTGTGTTTTGTGTGTAATCTTATATATATGCATATAATACATACATATATAATATATATATATACTTATAATATAATATCTATATTATATCTTATATAATTATTACCATATATATATATAGTATATTATATATATATATATTACTATACACAATATTATATATAATATTATAACATATACGTATGTGTGTGTGTGTGTAATCTATATATAATGCTCTATATACAATACATTAGATATATATATATTATAATATAATATATATATATATATCATATATATATATATATATATATATATATATATATATATATATATATATTATAATATATATATATATTCCTTTAAAGTGTGACTGCAAAAAAAAAAAAATTTGTGGCAGGGAATGTTTTATTTAAGGACAACATATATCCGGTAGTTGTGTATTTCCGGCCCTAAGTATGATACAATTAGTTGAATTCAGTTAAAAAGCAAACTTTATTTAATAGTGACTTAATATTTTCCTTTATGTTATGTATTCATTGTTTCTATTTTACGTTCATAGTATCATGCCTTTACATTAATCAATGATCACCTAAAGGAAAAGATATCTATTTTTATCATTCAATAAATTTAAATGTGACTTTTTCCCGACACTGATATAATTTTGGATAATCTAACCACACTATCAAAAAATCCTATCTTTGACAGCAGAATCGCCTTTTTTTTATGTGCACCTATTGACAATGACAATTGTATAATTTAGACAGCTTTAAAATGTTTTTATTTATCTCTTTCTGATTGCGTACAAACACAGAATCTGAATATACAAAAAAGGTCTTATCAATTAAGACTAAAAAAATATGATAAAGCTGAGCTATATATCGTTTGTGTGAAAGGTATCAGACCAATCTTACTATAAATCATTCAATATTGATATATCTGCACTGGGGTAATATCGAAGGACTGATGTAAGAGAAGAGTGAATAATCAGGGCTGAAATGGAAAGCAGCTACACAACTATTCGGGAAATGATAATTTCAGTAACACATCCTAACCTAACCTATGATATGATTCTGCCTCCTAATTCAATGAGCGGCTCTGTTTCCTCTTGAATTCCTCTTAACATACAGCGATAATCTGCAAAATGATAACGCATATACCAGTAACTCACATACCTAAATTAAGATTAATGCTGTATGAGACGCGGCCCAAGTTACCTTCAGCTACACCCCGGTGGTGGATTGCCCTAAAGCGTTGCCAGACACACGACCATGGCTACTTTTAACCATAAATGAAATAAAAAATACTAAGGCTAGAGGGCTACAATTTGGTACGTTTGGTAATTGAACGGTGGTTGATCAATATACTAATTTGCAGCCATCTAGCCTCAGTAGTGTTTAAGATCGGGGGGCAGACAGAAAAAGCACCGGCGGACAGATAAAGTCATCTCAATAGTTTTCTTTTACAGAAAACTAAAATTGTCAATCCTGTCAAACTGTACATTACATTCGAAGGTTCATACTGATATCAGGACCAGTGGTTAGTTTTTTCTCATTATATTCGTATTCTTCCTCAGGAAAGTGAGTGGAGACGGGACCAACCAAAGCCACTACCAATATTCTCCAGACAGCGAATGCCAACTGGACGAAGCCAACGGGTACGATTTCGGAGGAACACAGGGATACGGATATGTGTTCTCTGAGAATTATCCTTTTATTATGCGCGGATTCATGGGATCCAAAGTCTACAGCATCTGCAGTGTTGTTTAATGTTCGAAGTTTCTCTTGGTACTGATTCCAGGATTAATGGACTGGAGACCACCGTTTTCTTATAAGTGTTAATTTTGGATAATTTGTCGAGTTATATGTCACATTTTTTGGTAAATTTCTGATTTTCAGGTAACTGTTCAATTTTAGTTTTTTTTAATATCAAATAAGCATAAACCTTTACCAATGTATGTTAATGTTCACCAATGAAACATTCGTGATTAAATGGATTTGAATGGCAAAATTATATTTGATTTTTTATTTTCGAAACTTCCCTCTTTCCGATGTTTCTTAGCCTCTACTTAAATGCGAGAGAGAGAAAAAAACATACACTGAATGTTGAAAAGTTAAATATTCTGGTGCATTAACTTTTGTGCTTTCTTCACAAAATATTTAAAAATTTAAATAGATGAAATAAAAATATTCATTACTTGACTCCTCATTAACTTAAATAAAGTTTTAGATTTCTTCCTGATTAACCATAACTAAGTTTACTAGAGGAAATCTGGTCCAAGTTGTTAATACACAGTGGATTGTTACAAATTCGTTGTTATCAACATGACAACTATCATTATGGTATTATTGAAATGTTATCAACACCATACATTACTAAAAGTATCGAGTCTGTAAAATGTTAGTTAATTAAATAATATTTTGATTGGAGGCACTGCAAAATCTTTCGGTGATAAATGATTACTCTACGGTACTAATCTATAAACAAAGGACAAATTTTGACTACTCGTGCTTCTCTGCAATCTTAGGTATACTTGCGAATATAAGGCAATGGAACAAAGCCAAGGTGCTTAAACAGTTTTCTAGTTATCTCTACAGTGATCACTATCTTCCATTCTCTTGGATTATTCATAAAACACAATTTAAATTCTAATTAAAAAAAATAAAAATAAAAACCTAACAAATGAGAGTATTGAAAATAAGGCCAAACTATCCTATCAGCTCTAAACTGTTGCCAGGCAACTGTTAACATTTTTAATGTAATTTGTTTGAAAAATATCTGTTAACTATGGCGGTAAATCTTGCGGCTAATCATATCTGTATTTCTATAGAATACAAAAATATTTTAATTGTAATTTTGCATTCACTGTCATAGGTATATATCTGCTGCCATAAACATCACCCACATAATTAATTACTTCTTACAATATAACAAAATATAAGAAAGATCAAGATATATTATTCACATAACAAATATTTTAATACACCCGAATGCACATTCAATGTCCCTTTAGTTATTTCTTCGGTTTCTCTGAATTGTTGAATACCGCAATAGTTACGCTTACAATTGCTGATTATCGTTTTCTGTCACATTTACTTGGTAGATAGAAAATGGTATATTTGCAATGCAAGGTAGTCCGAGTTGATTTATCTGTCCAAACAACACCACACAGTTGTTTTCCGTTGTTGACTAAGCCCCAAACTAAAATCTATCTCTAGAGCTGCACACACACACACACACACACACACACACACACACACACACACACACACACACACACTCAAGTACCTAGTTTTTATTGTTTCTAAAATAGCAACCACAATATATACGACTGTTTTCTAAATAAATCACACGAGTCCAAATACTAAATACCTCTTATCCATAAGGATAATAATAATAACAACAATAATAATAACTGAAAAGTTCATCCTATGATAACTGTCTCTTTAAAACAATTGTTTAAAATGTTTTACTGAATCATATACGCTTTATCGGGATCTTCTCATCATCTCACGCCACCTTTTAAAATTTTCTTAGTCTCAGTTGCGTAAAGTTTTATTTTATTTCATTTTATTTTTTCTTAAAGTAGAGTGATTTAAGTAAAGTAGCCTTCGAGTTGACCCGGATTTTAATTTGTGGAAACGTATTTACCTAAAATCATGCATCATTATTTGCCTGAGTGTGGGTGTCTTCTTTGTTTGGGTACAATAACTACCAAAAGTGACATGAAGGACCTCACATAAACCAATGTGGGTTCTACAATACAAAAGGTTCATTCGTATTGTGTAGCAAAATCACAGATGCCATCAGGATCAGATAACAATTACACAAGTTTCTTTCATTTTATATATTTTAAAGGTCGTTTTAGGGTGAACCTTGTTTTGACGTCTTAAGATTTTTTTTTCCACAAAGTTTATCTTGTTCAAACCTTAAATTAAACATCTAATTTCACTGGACAACTGTCAGTAATGAGCAATTCGAGTTATGGAACAAAGTATAACGACGATAAAGAATTTTGTGAAGAAAAATGATCAAAGTATAATTGGTTTTATATTTGCCATATATCTAGTTTCTCTTCTCCTTTATAGGTCTTAACGAAAGCAAAACGTGTGTGGAAAGTGCAGCCATGACCCACTGAGGCACTAGGAGCTTTCACATAATTTTATTTACCACAATTCACGGATTATGGAAAAACGAGAGCTATTTTCACTGAAAGTATAAATATAGTGGCAGAGCCAAAAGACTGATAAATGTCAAAGCAAAACGCATTGAAAACATTATCAAAAGTAGTAAACTTTATACAAATGATCTACGTATCAGACTTCAGTTACAGTATGATGAAAATAAGAAACTTGTGCTCAAAGCTCACAAGGGATTTGCTGAACAATATCTTCATCCAAAGGAATTTAAAAAAAACATTGAAACGTCAGCATTCGGAGGAAAAGGCTAAAACAGCAATTAAATCACCGAGAAAAAGGCGTTCAGAAGTAACTAGACTCAACTAACTGCACAACTGCATGTTTTGTGGTGCCGAATATAAGATTGAAAAAGATCCAAAAATTCCATCGTGCTGGAGACCAGCGTACGTTTGTAGATAAGTGACGAGAAAAGAAGACAAACCACCGCAAAAGGAAGAAATTTAAGAAAAATGTAAATAACGAAATGATACATGGGCAAGTGAAGTTATGGTTAGAATGGGAGAGGCAGTAAGCGATTTACATGCGGCCGATGCTTGTTGCCATGTAGATTGCCTCACAAATTTTATGCCATCAAGATACATAAATGCGGCAAGAAAATCAACACAATCTTCACAAGGAGATAATATTATGTCTGATGAAGATTTGGAAGGCAATATCGAGGTTCTACAAGCTGACAAGACACATATTTGGAATTCAGCTGATCTGTACAACTTATATTTACAAGATGGTGGCTGTGTGATCTCTCGACAAATGCTTGCGCGTAAACTTACTGAGTATTTTAGTAAGGATCTATTGGTTTTATCTTTACCAGGGATGTATCTACAATAATCGCCTTTCACTGTTAGGCCGAGAAAACGTTACGCAATATTTCAGACCAACAAGACGGTTGCATGGTGAATACTCAAATATACTACGAGACCAAACAACTTGATCTTGAAAGAAGAATCTGCAGCACATCCTTCGACTGCGACTCAAAAATACAGTCATGACAATGAATGCATTTGGTGTAACGTACACTTACAACAAGAAATAGTGTATTGCCATAATTTTCTATGGCTACAGATGGTTTAGGCTAATGTGTAGTAGACAACTTTGATGCTGATATATAGCATCTAAACAAGGCAGGATATCAACACATTCCTTGGCAATGCTTCATAACACAACCAGATAATGAATGTCACCATGTTGAGCAAGTTTTACTACGCCTACAGAAGACGATGCTGACAAAGGAAATTGATTATGAATTTGAAATAATAATGCAAAAATAAAGTTCCTTCACTAAAATTTCTGTCACATACGGCTGTAGCTAACCAAAAAGCAAGGAGGTGTGTCATATCCTTTTTGAAAGATATCACAATGGGTGGAGGGTTTCCTTAGTTTCATGGGTATAATACCCATTTGCACATCCTGACACAGTCATGACTGCAATGACTAAAGCACAAAAAAAAAGTCAGGAGATAGGACAGAAATTTACTCTTTTCACAGCTGACCAGCAACTTTACAAAGTCGCTGTTCAAATAAAGTGTGCATATCCAAATCTCTTCTTAAATCTTATTCCTAGAATTAGGGGGAATGGATATACTAATGAGCTTTATTGGTCAGTTGGAACTTTGATGGCAAGATCTCATCTAGCAGAAATTTTAGGAGCTGTGTTTGGAAGTGTTGGAAAAATGGTAAGAGGAAAGAAGTTTCCAGATGTAAATTCTCATGATGACCTGTTAACTGTGTTAGAAGGCCTGGCGACAAGCCGTCTCATTGCTAAGCTGTGGGTTGACTCTGATTAAACCAGTACTGATGAATATGTTATTTGTGAAGTCTGAGCGAGAAGGTGTATGGCTTCTTCACATGTACGCCTTTGAACTTATGTTACCTTGCTTCCAGGCATGTAAATTATGCAAGGTATGGACTATATTACCTGAGAAACATGATATCTTTAGCTGAAGATGTCCTTACACACTTCGTGAAAGGTTCAAATGTCATGGGGTATGGTATATGGAGTGATACGTTTATTGAAACTACCTTCATGAGGTTTGGTCATGGTAAAGGTGGAATAATTGGAAATACACTAAGACCTGAAACACTGAAAACCCAGACACTCAGCTTGCATATATATATATATATATATATATATATATATATATATATATATATATATATATATATATATATATATACATACATATATATATATATATATATATATATATATATATATATATATATATATATATATATATATAAGACAGTTGAAAACATATTAAATATGAGAGAATTGTACCCTAACCTAACATGCATATAGTTCACAGAGAGGAAGCCATAGCAAGAATCACTGCTGATAAAGGTGACAGAGATAAGTCAAGACAAAACTAAATCTCTGCATAGACCCACTAAACCCTGAACAACATCCAGAACGATTAATCAATGTAGTAGATGGAGGCATTGCACCACCATAAGTAAATGTTGACAAAGCAGCTGAATTTGGTAACAGACAATTGACAAAATTTGAGAGAAAACTACCTCAAGGATTCTATGACATCATATCATAAAAAATAGAAACTATGTTTGTAAAAAAAAAAAAAAAAAAAAAAAAAAAAAAAAAAAAAAAAAAAAACTCAATGTGGATGGTTGTCACGTTTATGATAAAATCTTCATTTATTCTCGAGTTATAGGACTTCAAGCAAGCTTAAGAAATATAAACATTGAGGAAGCATGTTATGTGAAATCTCGCCTGTTCCTACATTTCTTTTCACTGATTCAAGGGGATCTGCGTGTATTGAATCACATGTCAATTACTTACATTTTTAACACATTTGGTGATTGTATCATAAACATTGTCTTTTAGCTTTCAAATGAGGCCAGAAAGAGTTTTCTATCCTAAGAAGTAAGGGAGTGATAGAGATTTGAAAATAACTTTTGTGAATATCATGAAAAATGCTTTGG
>NC_061089.1:81977069-81981131 GCF_015104395.2 Macrobrachium nipponense
GAGAGACTTTAAGAAAAGGTTCAGTCCTCCCATATATACATATGTAGCATGTAACAAACTCATTTCCTCATCGCAGTCGATATTAGGAAAAGAAAAAAATATTGAATTAAATCTGGACCCTAATCTTCAGCTCTCAACTACATTAACATATTCAAATCATTCTGATCTTTATGCTCGTCTCCAAGGAAACCTTCCGGTATTTTGGGTCTCCACCCTCCTCTCTCTCTTTGTCTGTTGGTTTGTCTGTCTTCCTCTCTCTCTTACTCTCTCTGCGATATAGAAAAATCGATGAATGTTAATCTGTATACTTACATTTTGAAGCATCCAGAAACGCACGCATATATATATATATATATATAATATATATATATATATATTATATATATATATATATATATATAACATCGAGCTACAAATGTCCTTTAATATCTAATTCGCTCTTCCTCGGAATTAATATATTTTCATATGTGCTTAACCGAAAGGGAATTTTTTTTTTGCGATAATAGAATTGCCGGCTCCCGGCACGAACCCATTGAAATCATACAAATCCAGTGCGTCGTGAAGCTTTTAGCCACCCCATCACCACAAGAGGTGGGTTGATGCCGTCTCCAAATCAACGAATGCCCAAGCGCAAAAGGTATTTGAGAGTGAGAGACGGCATAAACTTATAGCCTCTTGCGGTTGGGGGTTGGGTAAAAGCTTCACTGACGTCCTAGATTTGTATTGTTTCATGGGTTTGCGCCCGGGAGCCGGCAATTCTATTATCGCAAAAAGAATTCCCTTTCGGTTAAGCATATAATGAAAATATATTGATTCCGAGCTAGAGCGAATTAGATATTAAAGGACATTTGTATATGAATCACCCACGGTACTGTGATATGACTTATATATATATATATATATATATATATATAATATATATATATATATATATATATATATATATATATATAGTAGTGTGAGTGCGTGACTGCGTAAACGTTTTTTCAGTTTCCCAGTGAAACTGCGAAAGGTATAAAATGATTTAGATGATGGAGCCTGGTACTATTACGAATGTTATTACGCTGAGTTAAATATAATTTCATATTCTATTATACGTCGGAGTTCATTTCCCTCGCGTTTCCAGATGCCACATGATTAATGCACTCGAGTCTTATTTTCATCTGCATGTGGTTTATGTTTCCTACATATGTTCAGTATGTCTGTTTGCTGCCTGTCTGTCCTTTTGAAGCCTCCGTGATATGGGAAAAAAACCTCGAAAGCTACATCGCTGTATCCAAAGTTCTTAACTGTTAAAATAAACACGATTAGAATTCAGCAATTTCAAAAGTTCAATAAATCATGAAACTTTAATGAATGACGTATCGTATTAAGGCTTTCCTTGAATTTATAGAACCTTGAAGACGAGAGAGAGAGAGAGAGAGAGAGAGAGAGAGAGAGAGAGAGAGAGAGAGAATCTTACGAAGTCGCTCTCAGCTCTGTGATGCGCAAAGGCTTTTAATGGCCCCACTGACATTGGCATGGTTTTGAATATGCTAATCTCATCATCCCTGTAAAGAGGTGACGAAGATGGAATATGAAGATTCCATCATTTCCGTTATACAGAATTGAATTTTGCACAAGAAAGCGAAGGGTAACCTCTTGAGAGAACCACCGACAACGTCTCTCATTCTATTAGCCTCTCCTCTCTAACTCTCTTCTCTCTCTCTCTCTCTCTCCTCTCTCTCTCTCTCCACAGGATGGCAGTAGTTCTCATATAGTTTTCTTTTTCGTTTTCAAAAATGTTTATGCACGGTGCATGGTGATTTTAGTTTGATTTTTGGAAATTATTTCTCTCTCTCTCTCTCTCTCTCTCTCTCTCTCTCTCTCTCTCTCTCTCTCTCTCTCTCTCTCTCTATTTCTTATTAATTTTAATATCTGTTACAAACTGTGTCCAGAGTCATTTAAAGTTAGCCCTCAATGAGGTGATCTTAAGTGATCAGGTGTGGAGCCATTTTACATTTGATTCCAGAAGTGCCCATGACTCTCTCGTACTCTCTCAACTTGGCTTTTATCTAAAATTAAAAATCTAAGAAATATAATCTTTTTATAGCCGACGGACTGTTTCCTCATCTCTCGGCCACGTCATCATGGCTGGAATACAAATCGACATAAAAGATTTTTATTACTGCGTGCTGATGTTTGACTTTCAAAAAAGAAGTCTTGCTGCATGTCTGGGCAGCAGTATGGGCATTCCTGGTGCTCTGTAGGACAAGGCAAGTGGATGAAATGAATAATTGACAGAAGCACGACACTTTCTTATCCTGACGAGAGGATTTCCCTGAGTGTCTACTGCTGCCTGACCCTAGTCAGCACCCTTGTCATGAGAGATAGCACGGCCACCCATAGAGAGAAGTGAGAGTCCAACTTAGCACATAAATCTAAACGTACTAAAGGGACATCTCTATAGCATCTGCAATTACTAGATAGGCCGCACCACTGCCACTCTGCGCAGGCAATTACAAGCTCACCATAACCAAGGGGTAATATTTCAACACTACGTAGATGACTACAACCGTAAACTGACACTAGAAGAATTGTTAATAAGGAAGCACAGAGATCATGCACAGGGAAGCCCAGTTCCACAGATTACAAATAGCAGAAGCTGTGAGTAAATATAAACAACGGCCTCTATTAAATATATAGAGGAAAACAGACTTCATCCTACGTTCTTCGAGGAAACCACAGGATATCCGTGAGAATCCGGAGACCCCAGCGACAGAACACCCCTGGGCTCGACTACCGACACTGATGCAAATGAAGACCATCAGCCAAAGATGGAAACTACGCCCTTGTCTGCATGCCGTGGCATAGGACGCATCCTACAGAGAATACCAGGATATACATATATATATGTATATATATATATATATATATATATATATATATATAATAGATATATATATATATATATATATATGTATATATATATATATATTATATATATATATATATATATTATATATATATATATATATATATATATATATATCTCATATATATAGATATATATAGATATATATATATATATATATATATATATATATATATATATATATATATATATATATATAAACTATGTAGATCAAAGCGCATTAACCGGAAATTCTCGATCCAAGTGGTCATCATTTACATTGTTTTACAAACCCTTTGGTATAAAACAGGCTGCAGAAAACAACTCGAATAGCGAATTGGTTTATTTCGCCATTCAGGATCCGACATCAGCCATCAGTCACCCGACGGTTTGACTCCCACACGGCGCCTTTCAGTCAACTCCAGGCAATTCTGTTTTCATTCTTGATGCCCTGATTGAAGGAACGGGACATCCAAATTGATTTCCCCAGGAGACAAAGGCGATTAGCCTTAGATTAACTGATTAACCTGAATCTGCATATCGACTTTGCCGCAATACGGCTTCATTAGCAATCTCCATTTGCCGTGAGAAGCGCTGACACTTTCTGGCAGGAACTCAGGCTAAGGTTTTAAGGATAGTGCTTGCTGTAATCCATTTAAACAATTGTTTTCAGTAAACTTTCCCATACTCCAAAGCAATATATAGTTATTCTTTTTTAAATAATTTTTTTTTCATTTTTTGGAAAAATAAATAAACTTATGGGTCTACTCTAGTTATTTTCATTGCGTCTTCTTATTTGCTATTATGATTTACATTTATAAGTATTGCAAAATGGATATTGTAGTATTTCATCGCTAATCACAGCTTTTAAAGGTAAGTTTTTCTACCCGTAATTTTTTGTACCATCCATTATTTTGCTTTTCATTTGTCTGTTCCATTCATTAAACATTAACATTGTTTTTTTGCGCGGGAAATTTTGCTAAGGAATTGCTCACTACACATCATCACTTGCTTGCATCTGTACCAGTCTTCGATGTGTATGGCAATTAAACGTTTTAAAGGTCTCTCTCTCTCTCTCTCTCTCTCTCTCTCTCTCTCTCTCTCTCTCTCTCTCTCTATTTTCTTTGTGTTTCTTCCTTTCCCAGTCAAGAAAGTTTATGAATTTTCCA
>NC_061089.1:81981631-82007612 GCF_015104395.2 Macrobrachium nipponense
GGCATTGATATAAAAGATATGATTTACGTATGATAGGCAGGAAATAAAATTGTCTTGTGTATTGCCGTCCTAGTATGTAGGTTTTTAAATACTGAACGGGCTATTATGAATTCCATTTAACCCATTAAGCGACTTTGAAGTAATACATGGCAATGTTTATTTGCCAATAATCTCTATTTTCTACATTAAAATCCGAGGCCTGACGAGAAATATAGAAATAAGAAAGTATTCTAGAAAAAATACCTTAAAGGTTTCAAAACAGTTTGTTGGTGGCTTTACCTGAAATTTCCAAGCCAATCGCGGTCAGTTTTCTACTTAAATTTCAATGGGAAGCGAATTCCGCCAACTGGTTCTTATAAAAAGATTTCGTATTTTAAGACCTAATGCTTCCCACCCCATAATAACTTATATTTGGGCATATTCGAGTTGCTGGCGATGCGACATAAAACTCCCACAAACCCAGATACCCAACTTGGGACGCATCTGGGGATTCGCCATGTTTTCCCCACCTTGGGCGAAGCACGGACAAACGCGGCTTCCCCCGCAGCCAAATGAAAATCTTCGGGCCAAATCCTCAGCGCCGAACCTTGGATTCTAAGTTCGCACCTCCGGATTCAATTTGGAAGCTGGATTTGCTTTGGCTGAGTGGGATTTAGCAGTGGGCTGGTTTAAGAAGCCGGCGGGAGTACGCCTAAAGAAGTTACCTCCCGATCTTATGAACTTCGCTTTCGATCTGGGCCGGTCCTATGTGGCAGGAAGACTTCGTCAGCCGGTTGGGCTTTCCCTGAGCCAACGCGTTTATATCCGCCCGGTTCTTCCAAGAAAAGACTGATTTAGCAGTTGCGTCCGCCAGAGTTCTTATGTTTTTCTTAAAAAGCCAGAAAAATGAGAATGGAATAAATGAATACGGAATTAAAGGCTGCGTAGTATTAATATATTATGTGGGTAGGTATCATAAGTAGTAATAGTTAGGTAACTATATATATACTAAGTTGAGTAGTAGGAATGATTGTATATATATATATATGTATGTATAACTGAGTACTTATATATATATAGTATGTAGTGAAGTATAATAAGTATACATATATATATATACTACTATTATATATATACTATTATATATTATATTATACTATAATATATATACAATCATATATAGTATCAGCTATAATATAAGATATATATTAGATAATATATATTATAATATTACATACATAATATAGTTTATTATATTATAGATTACATTACTTATTATATCTAGTATATAGATATTACTACTACTAATATAATTATAATATATATATTATTACGAAATATTTGAGCAGCTCGCGTGCTTACCCAGCCAGTTATTCTTTAATTGATTTTATTTCTAATTGAGCAAGCCATGTTTACCCTTACAATATCAGCTTGTATTTAGGCGGGAAACAAAACCAAACTCACGGGCCAGAACTAGGGCATGCCCGGCGCCAGCCGTTTAGCCCTGTCAAGCCATTATGGGACGATACCATCCCAAAAGGAAGCTGTGTAGGTAGCTAGGTTACTTTGATAGGCCTACTCCTAATGGATCTTTTGTTTTCATCCTGGTGAGCTTCTTCCACTTGGCGAATATGACTCCTGGATTTCCAGGAAATGCCGCCGGAAGGAAGGGGGACAAGCTTGGACCCCCATAACATCCCGAGCTGTTCAACACATGCATCTTCGGGCCTCAGTCCCTCTCCACAAGCCGTGACCTCGGACGGATGTCCCAGCAGCCTTCCGATTTAGGCCTACCACGGTTGCTACTGCGGTGAAACCCAGACCTGCAGAACAAAAGCCGCACGCCGCATTCTACAAGAAACGGTCCACGTTACTTTACGGCGGCATCCAGGTTATGTCTTGGTGAATTCAGTCATATTTGCCAGTTTCTTTCCCTACCGAGCTCACGATAACTCCACTTTCCAAAACAAAATTTCAAAAATTGCGCAAAATTCTCCGAATTACTGCAAATGAAACATTCCTTTGCTCCTTGTTTCAGCTGCCTTATCCGTCGCGGCCGCATGTTCTCCCAATTTTGTTGATCGCTCCCAGACACAGTTGACAAGTCATTGAATATTTCAGTTCCTTTAACCCACTGAAGAGTTAAACCTCCCCAGCTGTGTTAGAACAAAGTGCACAGTAACTGTAACCGTTGTGCAAGAAATCTTTAATTCATTTTAGTGTCTAATCTGGGAAACTTTCTGTTTTTCCAGAATCGGCTGAGTTCAGTGGTGTTCAACTTCTCTTCGCAAAGTGCTGCCTTTAATGCAAGATAATAACTCGTTCAGCGACTAATTTTGAAAAGGCTAGCATTCTATGTTAAATCTTATTTTGGTCCAAGCCTTCTTCCCCTTTTGAGAGATAAGAGTGTCCCCATTCGCAGACAAGCTGCATTTACTCGGTAAATAAAGTAAAATGTAATGTAGATTAACTCAGTTGGTTGGTTTTTACCATGGCGAAACTTCTTCATAGAGTAAATTAAACACAATAAAATCCTTTTAAGGTAAGTTTTCAAGTAATTGTTTTATTCTTGCCTTTTCCCTCAAATATTTTCCTGTACGTATTTGGAGGGCCCTTTAAGGCCGGTCTCATACGTTAAATTTTCCTGTAATTATATAATATACTACTAAATATTATTACATCAATATACAATATTAATATATTAATATATATAATAGGTATATAATTATAAGCTATTATATATGGCCAACATGAGCATCGTGTAAACAAAAAATTCATAATTTCAATTTTTCTTTTTAAATGAAAATATGATAGATACCTGTTATTCATTCTGACTAAGATTAATGCTGCACCCTCAGAATGAAAATACACCGTGGTCAGCTAAATGAACTTAGACACTGGAACTGCAACAAGTTTTAGGAAAATGGGAAAAACCTACCAACTGCCCCTTCCGATTTTAAACGCTTACTTGGGGAGTAAGCCTACAAACTACTCTTGTTAATTGTTGTGCATTCTGTTTCGGGGTTTAGAAAAGGTCTACTGCGGAAGAACCGAAAAAGGTTTCTGAAAAAAGATAAGTTTCCGTTTGAATTTAAAGATTACGAGGCAATCTTATCAGGATAGGACAATTTATGATTTATTTTCATTAAAATTGAAAATGTTTAAGAAAAACCCACAATGTTGCATAGTTAAACCAGTACATGAAAAAACTATTCTCTAATAAGATTATCCCGCCATTTATTTTAGTTTTAGTTGGTAATGAACAAGGTTTGTTTTGAACTCCGTAAATCTTTTAGCCATGGTTTTAATATAAGCTAAAAGTTAAAAGATATAATGTTTAACCAACTTTATTGGCGTGAGGAAGAAAAAATCTTGCAACGCCTTTTCGAAGTAAGGGCAGAAGGTCTCGGATCACGCTTTTGTTCATGGTTCTTTTTTTTTTTTTTTTATTTTTTTTTCCTTTTGTTATTTCTGGTCCCGGCTCGCTACTTTTAATTTTTAAAGCGAAAGGGGGAAAGGGGCTATTTTTAATTCATATTGAGGAGAGAGAGAGAGAGGAGAGAGGAGACCCGAGAAGAGGAGGACCGAGAGTAGAGATGAGCAGGAATTTAAGAATAAAAAAAGTAAATAAATATACCCATGACATCACTAAATGATTCTTCCGGTACCCAAAACAAATCTTGAAATGAAGGACGCCATCTCATGTATTCATATGAAATAGAATCTTCTTTCTCTTTGCTTCATAATTGACGACATGGAACTTGGCTCAGAAAAAAACAGGAAACTTAGGCAGATGCAATTTTCGTTACCTCTAAAGCAGATCAGGAGATTGACAGATATCGGAAATAAAAGTTATTTTCAATTTACCGCCTCGCAGGCTTCCGTATTATGATCGAGGAAAAAGGTCGATGGGGGATTTTATTGGTGTGCATTTTTCATTCACAAAGATTCGCATTTCTTTCCGTTTACGCTTTCCAATTCGGATTTTTTGGGACAGGGAGGAAAAAGAGTGAAATTAATGATATCTGATTCGTATTCACACTAGAGCCATGGCCTGTATTTGAGCCAATCACTCTCAAAACATGCTATGCGACATTTAAAGGAATCTTGATTAAAAATCAGTAACATTCTATTCATGCTAAGATGTTATGACATTCTTTTTTATTGGAGCTAACTCCAATAAAGCTAAACTTATTTTGCTTGTTCTCAGTTTATGCAGTGAATGTGGTTTATCATGTTGTCATCGTATGAGATCCCAATGCTATTTTTGTACTTTTATCTAATGTTCTTGTACCTCATGTTGTTGTGCTATTTTGCGTGGTAATAACAAAAACAATCGCTCCAAACTCCCTCCCCAAATCTTGTTTTCTATTTTTTATTTAAAAAATGCAAAAATAGTGATAAGTCATGATTACGAAATCACTGGTTAATGATGATGTTATAGTGACTGAAGTAAAAAGAAAAATAAAAAAAATAAACTTATCACAAAGAGTTAGTAAATATTTATGAACTTAGAGTATGTTAATAATGCTAATAAAACTATGAGTAATGTTTGATGATGGAGATAATTGTGACGAGTGCAAAAAATTAATAAATAAATAAAAGGAAATGAAATAAAAACATTAATATCGTCACACAGATAAATAACGAAGTTTATTAATTGCCATTAATAAACTCTGAATTTACGAGTTTACTAATAATAATCATAACAAACGTCTCAATAAAGATAATTAATGCGATAATTGTGATTAAATGCCCACCCCCCGGATTCTAAAAGATATGATAAGACATCTCTTGACCTTGCAATTACTGAACTACCAACCCAATTTATTCGGTGGTTGTTTTCACTTAAATGAATGAATATTGCATTAGATGTTTGCCCAGTTTTTACAGAATATTTATGCTGGCTTAGCCTTACTTCTAGGCACTTGCTAGACTGTCCGAGATAAAATGAGGGACAATCCATACATGGAATTTTAAATATTGTGTTGTTGCTTTCTCGGGGGCCATTTTTTATTAGCATTCCTTTTAGTGTGTTATTATAGGAAAAAAAAACAAGGTTGACATTAAAAGCTTTTAACAATGATTTAATGGTTTCAAATCCATTAAAATAAGGCAAACTGAGAATGTTCTTAGAATTTTCTTTCTGCGTGTTACTTGCACTATAAATCTTTTTGTGGGCTTTATTATAACAAATATCTAATATATGTGAAGGATAGCATAAATCGTTCCCTATATTTCTTATGTATTCAATTTCTTGATCCAAATATTGTGGACTGACAATGCGCAATGCTCGTAAAAACATAGAAGAACAAATTTATACTTTTATGTTAAGATGGTGGCCTGAGAAGAAATGAACATAAGTTAAGTTGTTGGTCGGTTTCCTATAAATACTGAATTTACATTGAAATGGTTCTCTATGTATCAAAACATCTAAGAAAGGGAGGCAATTGTCTTTTTCTAATTCTAGAGTAAACTTAATCGATGGTACCTGGCTATTTAATTTAGAGAGTAAATCATTTACATCAATACCGACCAACATAACGATACCACTTTACAGGAATATAAATGATATTAGGTAAGTAGAGTTTTTCAAATAATTCCATATACAGGTTTGAGAGTAGTGGTGATAAAGGATTTCCCATTGCCATGCCAAATAATTGTTGATAAAATTCACCATTGAATATAAACTTACAATCACAAATGCACAAACTCGTGAGTGAAATAATGTGACTTATAGGTAGAGGTAATTCATGCTGAGTTAGTTCATTACTAAGATATTCTAAAATAAAGTCTATAGGGACTTTAGTAAAAACAGAACATACATCAAAACTAACGAATCTATCAGTAGGGCAAAGAGCAATTTTGTTTAATTTATCAACTAAATCTAGAGAATTATATATATGAGAATCGGAGATGGTTCCAAGTAACGGGGACAAGATCTTAGTGATATATTTCGAAAGTTTATATGAAATTGAACCAACAGTACTGATAATAGGCCGCATAGGGTTATTTTCTTTGTGCATTTTGACTAATCCGTACAAGTAAGGTAGCGAAGGAGATTTGACTGACAATTTGCCTAGTAATTCTGTTTTATCTTTAAGGATATTTTTCACTGTGCTATTGAAGTTTTTTATGACTTGATCAAGGGGATTTTTTTTAGGTTTTTATAAGTCACATCATCATCCAGTAGGGCTTGCATACGTGATATGCAGTCAGCTTTATCTAAAATTACTATACTATTTGACTTATCAGCTTTTGTAATGTGGATAGTATTGTCCTTTTTAAGATCGGTCAAACTTTTCTTATAGCGAGCAGGAAGTTACTTTCATGCTTAACGTTGGCAGCTCCGTAAACAATACCTTTAATCATGTCAACATGATTTTGAGGAAGATCACAATATTTTTCAAATTTACTTAGGGATGACGCAATCATTAAAGCAGAAGGTCTACTTGTTATAAAGAAAGATAAACCATATCCAAGCGCACTCACAACATTTTCACTTATTTGTTTACTAGATAAGTTAACAACACAATCTTGACGTGTACAATTAGTCCAATCACTGCTATCAATAAGAATTTTTAGTTTTCTGTCGAGTTTCCTTTTCAGGCATCTGTAGTCCTACGTAGTTTTTCGTAAATTTCCCGTCGCAGCGAGTCCTTCCAATCAGCCGGGATGGAATGATTGAAAGAGGTCCTTGTTTTTTCCAGTTCCTTGAATTTTTCCTTCTCTTCTTGCTTGGCGGCTGCTATGTGCTATTTCAACATCATGGCACTAAATTCATTGAATGGGTGATTGTCATACCTTCTTAGACGGCGTGGAACACCATTTCTGCTCTCTTTGACAACAAACAATGTATTTCTCTATATTTTAATATTTTGCTGCGAGTTTAGGTTATTATGTCTTGTAATTGTGTAATTTTATATTTTATTTTGCTTCGTTAATTTTAATGTAACTTATAGTAATTATGTAATTTTATCTTATTTTGCTTTTGTTTTTTTTAATGTAACTTTATTACGTAATTGATTTTAATTGTAAATAATATTTCATTATAGATTGCCGATGACGGAGGAAAGTAAATCTCCGGAACTAGTCGCAAATAAAGATGCTCTTCATTCAAGCCCCCTGTAAATATATTTTATATATATATATATATATATATATATATATATATATATATATATAGAATAGATATATATATATATATATATATATATGAAATATATCTATATATATATGATATATATATATATATATATATATATATATATATATATATATATATATATATATATACATATATATATGGTGTGTGCGTCTGCGTAAACGTTTTTCCAGTTTCCCAGTGAAACTGTGAAACACATGAAATGATTTAGATGATGGAACCTGGTGCTATTACGAATGTTATTACGTTAGTTAAATACTATAATTTCATATTTTATTATACGTCGGAGTTCATTTCCCTCGCGTTTCCAGATGCCACATGATTAATGTACTCGAGTCTTACTTTCATCTGCGTGTGGTTAATGTTTTCTACATATGTTCAGTCTGTCTGTTTGCTGCATGTTTGTCCTTTTAAAGCCTTCGTGATATGGAAAAAAAAAAAAACTCGAAAGCTACATCGCTGTATCCAAAGTTCTTAACTGTTAAAATAAACACGATTAGAATTCAACAATTTCAAAAGTTCAATAAATCATGAAACTTTAATGAATGACGTATCGTATTAAGGCTTTCCTTGAATTTATAGAACCTTGAAGACTCTAGAGAGAGAGAGAGAGAGAGAGAGAGAGAGAGAGAGAGAGAGAGAGAGAGAATCTTACGAAGTCGCTCTCAGCTCTGTGATGCGCAAAGGCTTTTAATGGCCCCACTGACATTGGCATGGTTTTGAATATGCTAATCTCATCATCCCTGTAAAGAGGTGACGAAGATGGAATATGAAGATTCCATCATTTCCGTTATACAGAATTGAATTTTGCACAAGAAAGCGAAGGGTAACCTCTTGAGAGAACCACCGACAACGTCTCTCATTCTATTAGCCTCTCTCTCTCTCTCTCTCTCTCTCTCTCTCTCTCTCTCTCTCTCTCTCTCTCACACACACACACAGGATGGCAGTATTTCTCATTTAGTTTTGTTTTTCGTTTTCAAAAATGTTTATGCACGTTGCATGGTGATTTTAATTTGATTTTTGGAAATTATTTCTCTCTCTCTCTCTCTCTCTCTCTCTCTCTCTCTCTCTCTCTCTCTCTCTCTCTCTCTATCTATCTATCTATCTATCTATCTATCTATTTCGTATTGCTTTTAATAGCTGTTACAAATTGCATCCAGAGTCATTTAAAGTTAAACCCTCAATGAGGTGATCTAAGTGATCAGTGTGGAACCATTTTACATTTGATTCCAGAAGTGCCCATGACTCTCTCGTACTCTCTCAACTTGGCTTTTATCTAAAATTAAAAATCTAAGAAATATAATCTTTTTATAGCCGACGGACTGTTTCCTCACGTCTCGGCCACGTCACCATGGCTGGAATACAAATGGACAGAAAAGATTCTTATTACTGCGTGCAGATGTTTGACACTTTCAAAAAGACGTCTCGGTGCATGTCTGGGCAGCAGTATGGACATTCCTGGCGCTCTGTAGGACAAGGCAAGTGGATGAAATGAATAATTGACAGAATCACGACACTTTCTTATCCTGAAGAGAGGATTTTTTCCCAGAAGTGTCTACTGCTAACCTGATCCTAGTCCCCCAGCACCCTTGTCATGAGAGATAGCACGGTCACCCATAGAGAGAAGTGAGAGTCCAACTTAGCACATAAATCTAAACGTACTAAAGGGACATCTCTATAGCATCTGCAATTACTAGATAGGTCGCACCACTGCCACTCTGCGCAGGCAATTGCAAGCTCACCATAACCAAGGGGTAATATTTCAACACTCGTAGATGACTACAACCGTAAACTGACACTAGAAGAATTATTAATAAGAAAGCACAGAGATCATGCACAGGGAAGCCCAGTTCCACAGATTACAAATAGCAAAAGCTGTGAGTAAATATAAACAACGGCCTCCATTAAATATACAGAGGAAAACAGACTTCATCCTTCGTTCTTCGAGGAAACCACAGGATATCCGTGGAGAAATCCCGGAAAGGAACCCCCCAGCCGACCAAACCAGAACAAGCCCCTGGCTCGACTACCGACACTGATGCAAATGAAGACCATCAGCCAAAGATGGAAACTACGCCCTTGTCTGCATGCCGTGGCATAGGGCGCATCCTACAGAGAGTACCAGGATATATATATATATATATATATATATATATATAGATATATATATATATATATATATATTATATATATATATGTATATATAAATATTATATATAATATATTATATATCATATATATTATATATATATATATATATATATATATATATATATATATATATATATATATATATATATATAAACTATGTAGATCAAAGCGCATTAACCGGAAATTCTCGATCCAAGTGGTCATCATTTACATTGTTTTACAAACCCTTTGGTATAAAACAGGCTGCAGAAAACAACTCGAATAGCGAATTGGTTTATTTCGCCATTCAGGATCCGACATCAGCCATCAGTCACCCGACGGTTTGACTCCCACACGGCGCCTTTCAGTCAACTCCAGGCAATTCTGTTTTCATTCTTGATGCCCGGATTGAAGGAACGGGACATCCAAATTGATTTCCCCAGGAGACAAAGGCGATTAGCCTTAGATTAACTGATTAACCTGAATCTGCATATCGACTTTGCCGCAATACGGCTTCATTAGCAATCTCCATTTGCCTTGAGAAGCGCTGACACTTTCTGGCAGGAACTCAGGCTAAGGTTTTAAGGATAGTGCTTGCTGTAATCCATTTAAACAATTGTTTTCAGTAAACTTTCCCATACTCCAAAGCAATATATAGTTATTCTTTTTTAAATAATTTTTTTTCAGGAAATAAATAAACTTATGGTCTACTCTAGTTATTTTCATTGCGTTTTCCTTCATTTGCTATTATGATTTACATTTACTTATGTATTGCAAAATGGATATTGTAGTATTTCATCGCTAATCACAGCTTTTAAAGGTAAGTTTTTCTACCCGTAATTTTTTGTACCATCCATTATTTTGCTTTTCATTTGTCTGTTCCATTCATTAAACATTAACATTGTTTTTTTGCGCGGGAAATTTTGCTAAGGAATTGCTCACTACACATCTTCACTTGCTTGCATCTGTACCAGTCTCTCTCTCTCTCTATTTTCTTTGTGTTTCTTCCTTTCCCAGTCAAGAAAGTTTATGAATTTTCCATGTCGTCTTACGACTAGTTTAATGATATTTAGAAAATAGGATGTAAAAATAAAATGGATGATTTCCCTTTTGTTTGAATATCATTAGTAGAAAAAATGGGAGCTTTAATATTGGAAATTGAGGATAGGGTACAAATTAATGCATAGAATTATCCTTAAATTCACTAGATTTTTTAAAGATGCAAACAGAGCCAACAAAAAGAGCGTTTGCCATACGTAGTTAGTAATAAGGTGTAAGGCGCGAAGATACACAAAAGACAATGTGACTTCAGTGAGTTTTTTTATCTTCGAAAAATATTGGGATATGTTATTGGTCTTCTTGGAAAAAAAAGAAAAGAAAAGAAAAGAAAGTCGATGCATCTAAAACCACAGTTGGGATCGAATAAGCTAACCCATTATCATTAAAATTTCGGTTATTCCATATTAGTATGGAACAATCTCTCTCTCTCTCTCTCTCTCTCTCTCTCTCTCTCTCTCTCTCTCTCTCTCTCTCTCTCTAGAGACCTGGCCTTAAGAAGTAGAGAAAACCTCGGAGTTAATTCGGTCACTGAAACTTCTTAAAGAGCTGGAATTTAATCCCTCTGTATGTACTAAATCTCTCAGTTGCTGACTTGACTCGCAAAATCAAACTGTAAACTTTTCTCTTTCAGTTAATTTTATTCCTTCGTACCGTTGTAGTTTACGTTTGCAAGATGCAGTAGTTCTCTGTATGCCGTCATTCTTTTTAACCTATTTTCAAGATTATTATGTCTTATTGGCCTTATTATCGTGATTAGTATTTTATTCAAATTTTTCAAATTCAAATTCTTTATTTCAGCTGTAGAGCCATATACAAAATATTACGATAAAAGTAATAGTTATATACAAATATATTAGGAATCAAACAAAAGGTCTAAACACAGAAAATGTGTTTAGACCACTCTTTAAAAACTAATGATTTTTTAAAACTATCACTGTTAAAAATTGCACAAATAAGTGGTTTTTTGAACTCTTTGCTCTTTGAAATAAGCTTACAATACATTTTCTCACTAATTCATCAAATGTTGGTATTCTTAAAGAAACAAAGTGTCCACTTACTCTCGAAAACCTTTCTATTCCCATCAGGTACCTACAGGAGTCATTATAACATACCTTAAGTATTCGTAGGGTTTCCGTTTTACATTTCATGGCCAGAGGCATACAATACAGGGAAGTACAGAAAGATTTGAACAAATGCACTTTTGCCTCATCATTGCACATATGAAAGTTCCTTAGCAACATATTGCCTCGCAAGCATTGCCCTCGATAGAATGATTTGTCAATATGGTCATGTTCTTCAAGATTGCATTAATATTCATGCCGAGATATTTTACATGACCTAACACGCTTTCCAACCTGACGTCATTAATATAGAGTGACGGTTCACTAAATGACATAAAATTCCTGGGCTTTATAACAAGAACTTTCGTCTTGTCAGGATTGGCTTCAAGATAATGGTACTTCAAGTATTCCATACTTTTATCTATGAGTATTTGCAACGCTTTTAAAGATGGTGCTAAAAGTATTATATCATCTGCATAAAAGATATGATTCACCTTAACCTCTCCCACTGTGCAACCACCTTCCCTGCTGAGGACCTTTGTACTTATCATCCACATATACGGCAAACAGAAGTGCTGATAGAACACTACCCTGTCTAATACCACAACTGGGTTTAAAAGGAGAGGAAAGACTATTGCCCCACATTATCTCAAAGTCCTGAGTATTGTACCAGTACTGTAGCAGTACTATAATGTAAAATGGCACACGTCTTCTCTTTAAAATTTTAAATAATCTTTCATGACACACTCTATCAAAAGCCTTGGACATATCCATTGCGCATACAAAAACTGAGTGTTTTTTGACCTATAAAACTGGCATGTTTTGTTTAAAAAGAAAAAGGGCCATATCAGTGCTGTGTTTTTAGTTTTATAAGCAAATTGATTATCCGAAGTTGTTAACAAGTCTTTGCATCTTTGTAGGATGATGCATTCTAATTAGCTTTTTAAAATAATAGAGGCAAGGGCTATTGACGATAGTTATTCTTATCAGAGAGAGACTTATGGTAATCCTTAACTAAATTCATAATTTTTATTTCAGTCAAAGATTTTTTGATACGAAATGATGCCTGAACAAACAAGTGAACAAAGTGACAGATGCACATACAGAGTTGGATGGGCATATCGTAAGTGATTCCCTGTGATTCCATCCAGGCTCCGGGGCCACTATTTAACGAAAGGGATTTTAAAGCATCTTGAACGTCTTTAACGGAAACAATTGGTATGGTGCTTTCTTCATCTTCATTTTCCATCGACAGACATTTGTGGATGGTTCGTACCTTCCATAATATGAGCATAATGATTCTTCCAACCTTCTGCTATGTTTGACTCTCCCCTTATTCCATCAATACTAACCGGTAGTTTGGTAGTTTTCTTTCTTATTTTGTTTATTGTTTTCCAAGGATTTCTCCTGCTCATATCTCTAGCGATTTTTTCCTTTGTTGCTTTGTTTACCGTCTTCTTGCAGACTTTGAGTGCCTTTTTAAAATTTCGTTTAGACAGGACCATCTCATCGTATTGCACACCCGATCTCGGCATTCCCATTTCCTTCCATAATTAAACTACTTTTGTCTGGCGTATAACGTGGTGTAATTTGACGTTTTCATTCCAGCCTGGTATTCCATGACTTTTATGTACCTCCCCGGTATTTTTTGTCTCCACTCTTAATCAATGCCTCAACAAGATCGAACAGCAAATGTTTTCAATCAGAAATACATGGTTTCTGTCTCTGCATCCCCTTGTTCTGCAGACAATTGCCTCAACTGGAAGCTCTATTTCTTTTAGTGACTTCTCACTTCGAACTTTATATTCATCATTATTTCTAACCTCGTAAGTTATTCTGCGATTATTGGTCCCTGCTACTATGTTTGCTGAAAAATCTTGTACACAAAGTTTAAAACCCAGAGGCTTGTGGTCTGAGCCTATCTCCTCGTAAAAAACTTTAAAACATCGAAGTGCACTTAAGAGGGAGTCAGGGCACACAACATGGTCCAGCCACCTCGTGTGACCCGTAGCATCGCTTACCCACGTATGGGTATCCTGTGGTAATGAGGTGATGTCGGCTGCACAGCAGTTGTATTCATCACACCACCCAAATAATTCTGCACACCAGAAATTCTGATGGCAATGGTAAAGTGTTAAAATCCCCTACAGCAATAACATGATATTCTGATGTTCTTCAAATAGACATTTAATTTTCCCTAATTTATTTAAGTATTCCTCAGTATTAGAACCGTTATAATAGGGCATATAACAATTGATAACCCTTATCGTGCTACCACCCAGACTAATATCTATACATAAAAAGCGTTCATCTCTTGTGGGTATTTTCCTGACATACGGAGAGATCTCCTCATGAACTAAAAAAGCTAGACCCCCAAATGGCCTTCCTCTCACCAGAGCTTGACTTAGGTCTACTGGTGACGACGATATGGAATCAAACTTAATATCAATATTGTTTAGAAAGTTACTCTCCTGTTGTGGCAAAAATGTTTCTTGCAATGCTATTATCTTATAGTTATTACATAAATTTTTTACAACGTGGACATTTTTCCTGACAGATCTGCAGTTAAAAGTTGCTATATTAATTGAAGCCATGATTAATTTCTTTTTTCGTACCATTTCCCTACCATTACGCCTTTTGGCCAATTAACAGACTGAAAAAGGTTAGTTACTTTAAATTTTTCAATGATCTCGATTGATATTTGTTTTAAAAGGAAACATAAATTGTCATGTTTCGCTTGAAGTTTCTGACAATGAACTGAATTTTTACTAGATATATTTATGACATGGATTTTCAATTCATCTTCATTTACATGAGGACTTAACTTAGACACAAAAAGAGAAACATTGGTGAGAGGTTCAGCTGCTGGTAGACCGGTACTCTCATTGGTTCCTATTATTGCAGGCTTTCTTCTTAATAACTTGGTTGAGGCGGCGAATCCGGGGTGTGGAACTCCAGATGGTACGTTTTCGTTTCTCCTCTGCATCTGCCTTCGCCCTTTTCTCCGCTGCCATGGCTGGAGCTCCCATTCGTTCAAAGATGTTGATGATGTCGTGGAGGCCAGATCCTCATCTGAATCATTCTGTAGCGTGGCATCCCGAGTAACCGTTTTATTACTCATGCCCTCTTCAGTATACAATTTAGCAGTTCATTTAGAAGCTTCGCCAGATGTAAATTTGTCAGTGTTTTTAGTATCCGACCTTTTTCTGTAAAAATGAAGTAGTTCAGCTTGTTCTGCTATCACTTCGTCTGACGTTTTTCTTTTTTGCTTTGTAGCATTATTCTCCTTCACTAAAGTCGTTATTTCCTTTTTGCTAACATTTTCTTCTATTTTTGAAACTTTTTCTCTAAGCTGCTTATTGGAATTGGAGAGGATCTGAACCTCCGAACGAAGAGCACTAAACAGTTTCAGCACCGTTGCCATGTCGACATGATCCATAGTTACTGGAGGCACTTGGGTACACTTCGTTATACAAAATTCGGTACCTTTAGGTGTAGGTGACTGACACATTAACGTCATAATTTGTCGTATGTTATTTTCCTTCTTCTGAGCCCCACGATATTCCTTTTTCTTTTCGGGGCAGCCGTACTTCTCAAACGCCAGCAGCACTGCCTCCGAGGCTTCCTCTTCACTGTAAAATTCCATGCAAAGGCTCAGCAAATCCTCCTGATTCATGCAGTCAATCTTATTGAAGATAAAAAGCAACAAGCCATTGTTGTTATCAACGGTTCCCTCTTTGTTGTTACTAATAAACAAAGACAGACTTTTGTTGTTAGCTGTGTGTTACAGATGTGAATTATACAGTGATTTATTGCTAATTCCAACATTTCTTGGAGTTTTTACTTTTGCGAATTTGCTAACAGAAAAGTCAATCCATTTCTTACACAAATTCATGTTTGTATTTTCACTTATTTCTACCATTGTTCTATACTGCTTCTCTTTTGTTTTCTTTATTCATAAAACTCCTGATTTGCTGTAATAGTACACTAAAGGTTGGTAATTCCTGATAATGATAAGTCTCTACGATATATTCTATTAAAATACATTTACTTATTACACATTCAGTATGCGTCCACTGGTCTCCAGAGGAACCTCTTTCAAACAAGAAAAAGACTTTGCAGTTCTCCAAGGAATGGAAAATTGTTTCATTTCTTTTTGCCGTATTCTTACTCAACCTTCTCAGTACTTTATTACGTATAGTATATATACTACTACTCAGGTTTTTTTTCCTTATTACCTATTATCCTTTTCCAAAAATTACCCTTTCTTTCTCTTATTGCGCTCTCTATTGTTTGTTGTCTTCCAAGGTTTCTAGAGCGTCCTAATTCCTTTGCCTTTTTATTTTTTTTTCTATCCGCCCTCAGATCGTAAAAACTACTGAGGCTAGAGAGCTGCAAATTGGTATCTTGATCATCCACCCTTCAGTCATCAAAATTACCAAATTGCAGCCCTCAAGCCTCAGTAATTTTACTTTACTTAAGGTTAAAGTTAGCCATGATCGTACGTCTGGCAACGCTATAGGACAGACCACCACGAGGCCGTGGCTGAAAGTTTTAAGGGACACGGTTCATACAGTATTATTTTGTGCAGAAAACACGATTGCGCTGAAGAAACTTCGGCGCAATTTTTACTTGTTTCTCTAATGGATGAAATTATGACTTGCAGAGGAAAGTTTGAGTTACTTTACAAAATGGCTAGAATTTTATTCTTATCACAGATTGATGTAATTTGCATGTTACAGAAAAGGGGTACTGTTTTCTTTATTTGATGTTGGGGAGAAGATATTACTCCCAAATGCGAATTTCTTTATGTAAGATGGGGGAATGTGTAACAAACAAATAAGAAAGATCATATTTAAATACTGAGTGTGGCAAATATTTCTTGAAAAGTGAAAATGATACAAAAAAGAAAATAAGAAAATAAAAACAGGTGAGCATGTAGCGTACGCACTTAGGTCATTTGAGAGGCTATGAAATCATTAAGATCACTTGAGGATAATGAACTGTATTACTGACCTTACAATGTAATTACACTAATGTTGCAATAATACTAATAATTATGTGACTAAATGAAATTCAGAATATGAAAAATTCGAGTCTCCTTTATAAGCACATTCCAACGTCAGCAGCTTTACCTTTTTCTAAGAACGACCTCTCTCTCTCTCTCTCTCTCTCTCTCTCTCTCTCTCTCTCTCTCTCTCTCTCTCTCTCTAAGCAATCATGAAGTCTACGACAAAATCCTCTTAGAGTTAATTTACTCATCGAAACTTCCTAAAGAGTTGGAGTTTAATCCTGTTGTATTTACCGAATCAGTCAGTCTGTTCAAAAATAAGATATTAACATTTTTCTCTTTTGCGTACTCATATTTCTTTTCTGAAGGTATATCATGTTGCTATATTATATTTCTGTAATGATGATTTCTTTGTTAACGATTTCTCTGCCTTTAATATATAATTATTGTTGATAATTATATATGAGTGTGAACAAATGATTAATCGTACTCCGGAACCTCCCCCCACCAAAAATAATATGTATATTATTTCTAAAACATATATACCAGAATGGAATTGGTCGGATAATCGTCCCATGTTGAAATGCCTGATATTAATCAACATTCTTTTGGCATATCAACTGATCATTATTTTTCTCAATTTCATATCAAAAAGTGAATATTGCTGTTCACATTTTTTTTGCAATTAATCATATAAGGTTATCGGTTTTATTCAGTGCATACCTTATATATTCGCTTTGTATTGATCTATCAAGAGGTGTATTTTTTCATTGCAGAGTTATCGATAGGATAGAATAGTCAGCTGTTGGACAGTATGAGTAAAAAATTTAGTACCGAAAGATAGAAACGAATTGGAAAAGCCCATTTACCTTATACCCTGTGTATGACCTTACTGTTAGTATTGATCATCACTATAATGTTTATAAGTGAACATATTTCGAATATTGATCCTTTTAGGTACATAAGTTACCGTCATTCTAACAATAGATTTCAAAATTCTTATGGGTATATAAACAAGTTACCATTATGATCCACAAAATAATTTGACCTCATATGCGTAGTAATGTGTTCAGTGAAGAGATCAGGAATGAAGAGCTGTGAGAGTTGTTGTACGCCGATGATCTGGTGATTACTGCGGAAAATGAGGAGTACCTACAGAGAAGGGTTGGAGAGTAGCTGGAGTCTTTAGAGAGGGGTGGCTTAAAGATGAATGTGAATAAAACAGAGGTTTTGCTGAGCAGTAGGGAAGATAGAGACAGAAGAGTAATACAAGAAAGAGAGGCTCCATTATAAAACAGGCAGAAAAGTTTAAATACTTAGGATCTACTTTAAGCCAGGAGGGAGGATGTGAGGCTGAAGTTGACAGTAGGATAAAAATTGCATGGGGGAGGTGGAGAGAGGTAGCTGGAGAGATATGTGATAAGAAAATGCCAATCAAGGTAAAAGTCAAGATATAAAGCACAGTGATAAGACCAGTGTTAATGGAGCAGAAACATGGGTTCTAAGAAGAAAAGAGGAAGTAAAGCTTGAGAGAACAGAGATAAGAATGCTGAGGTGGATTATGGGAATATCGCTGCTTGAGAGACTGGAAAATGATGAAATAAGAAGGGCAGGCTTAGAAAAGATTACAGAGGTGATAAGAGAGTCACGATTGAGATGGTATGGGCAATTGGACATTTGTTGAGGATGTATGACGAGGAGAGAGTGAAGAGGGCTTGGGAGGAACCTGTTAGAGGAAGAAGATCGAGAGGGGGACAGAGAATTAGATGGCGAGATAACGCGAAGGAAGATCTGAAGAGAGGAGGTTTGGTGGAGGATAATGCCTTTGATAGAAGGCAGTGGAGAAGGAGCATCAGGCAACCGACCCTTTAATGTGGGAGAGAAGAAGAAGAAGAGAGTAATATTAAAAAAATGAACCAATTTGTCCATAACACTAGATATTTTGAACGCATGGCTGTGAAGAAAAAGTCACATTAATTAATAACCACGAAAATAAAAGAAAACTGTAAAAATATAAAAATAAAAAACAAACACGTCAGAGAATTTTCCACTCTCTCTCTCTCTCTCTCTCTCTCTCTCTCTCTCTCTCTCTCTCTCTCTCTCTCTCTCTGTGAAAAGGAGGTCCAACGTAAAGGGAAGGATTACAGTTCAACTCTGTCCGGAGTTTTGATGAGTAATTTGCCTTGAAAGGCTTTCGTTGACTTCATGTAGGCACAAATGAGAAACAGAGAGAGATACGGAATCGAAGAAATAGAGACACTGTGGTGTGTGTGTGTATGTGTGCGCGTGTGTGTGTGTATGTGTGTGTGTATTCTCATGGTAAATCTTATATCTTAATAAATGTGGTTCGTTTTTTATTCTAAGGCTGAGGACTCTTAAAATCTTTGCATCCATCTATCTAGGATATCTTAGATTATGTTCATTCATGTTCGTAAGGGATCGTATTGGATCTAGCTTTGTTTTATTTACTCAGGAATGAAAAATGAGACGATAAAAAATGGGGACGGTAGTGATGGACGAAGCACACTATGCTTTTCCTTTTCACAATTAATTATGTATTCTAATTTTCAGAATAGCAATGTTATTCATGAAACACAAAATTAAAACCTAAGATTCTTTTGAAAAGCTGAACGATACCTCATCGATTGCCTCTTGACGTAAAATTCCGAATCTTATTTACCTCTCTTCGCCTTAGCGCTGGAGCGAAAGTAGCCGACGAAGGAATATTTTTGCATTTGCTCGCTAGATTCTCCTGGCGGAATTTGGGAGGAGTTTTTCGCAGGCAATAAATCCTGGATGCCAGAGCGCCTCTGAGGCATCTGAAATGCTGATTGCTTTATCGAGTAGATTAGTCCGCTTTGGGAAATCCCTTGGGGCGGAGGTAAAGAAGTCTGCTTTCTTTAACTTTATTTGCGCGATGGAAAATATTGCAGGCAACATCGGAATTCTTGTGTTCCTGGTAAATGGAAGGCATCGCAAAAATTCTTTCCCTGGGATAAAATCGTGAGATATTATTTTCTGTTGAGCTTGTATGATGTTATGTTCGGTCTTTGATTTGCTTGTTATTACAATAAATCATGGCAAATAAAAGCTCTCACAGATATCAATAATTACTCCTCAAGAATGTAGCAAACATATTTTTTAAGATAAATAAATTGACATTATGAGAGGTGCATTTATAAAACTCCAGAGTACTAATACTTCCACGAAGACGTTACTAGAAGGATTAAAGAAGTAGATATGAAAGAAAACAGGTCACGGAGAGTGAGAAAAAGAGTCCCTCTTTTCCCGTTGAGCTAACCATAATTATGTAACTGATAGTTGGTTGAATATGATGAGTTGCTTGCCGGTTGAGCAAGAACATAACCCTCTGACTTTTCGAAGGTTTTCACCCATAAGAGAAACAACTCCCACCGCCACACTGCTTGAATTTCAAATATATGTTGAATATTTAATGGTTTGACAGCAGGAAATGTTGTCCGTGGTCATAGATAAATCTCTAGTCCATTTTATCCAATATATTCTAACTAATGAATTGAATTATGTCGTTGATTTATCATGTTCCAAAAGAGCACTCGACTCGCAATCACGAAGGCTCAAGTAAGAGAGTTATAAACGTTGTTGACGATAAATATTTGCAATTTTTCCGAACAGTTACCCAGACGCAAAGGGCTGATAGGAGCAAATTGGAAATAGCTTTGACTCGGTTATCCTTTTATTACAAAAACTGCATCAGCGGCTATAAAACTATGCAATCTGTTTCGCATCCTGGGCTGGTATGCTTTTACCCGCGATTGCAACTGATGCGAACGATATGTGAAAGGATTTCAATTGGTTTGGCTGTATAGCAGTCGTACTTATCCATCTGTCATGGAAAAATGCTTTTTGGTATTTTGCTCTAACTTACCAATTTGAATTATAAATTCAAAGTTCAGGGTATTAATTAAATTTTTTTTACAAATTTAACGAAAAAGTTGGGTTAGTAAATATACCAACCCTAACGTTTTGACTTCCACGCCCTAAATAATTTACATTAAATAATATTCACACATGCTTACACCTAAAAAAACTTTTTTTTTACCCATACGTAGGTTAATACATAAATACATACATGCATACAAAATTTTTACAAATTACACTGATAAAGTTGGGTAGTATTATACCCAACCATACGTTTGACTTCACGCCTAAATAACTTTATGTTGAGTAATATTCACACATGCATACCTACTTACATACGTTAGGGCCCTATATACATACATACGTACATAACACACTACACAACAACCAACACTCACATATATATATAATATATTATATATAATTAGATATATTTATTTAATATACTATATAATATATATATATTTATATTATATATATAATCCATATATAATATATATATATAAATTATTAGAATATAATATATGTCTGATCATCAACCGTGATTCAGATAAAGGCATTAAAAGCTATAAATTGAAATGTCCTTTAATACCTTGATTCCGCTTCCTACAATAACATCAGAATTAATATTTTTATTTTTCAATATGCTTAAACTGAAGGGGAATTTTTTGGGTTTGATAAATAATTTCGCGGTTTTTTTGGGTTTCGCGCGAATTTTCAATTTCAATTTCGTTCGGCTATCCCTGGGGGGGCGTTAAACCTAGGAACCCAAGAAAATCGTGACGGGGCGGCGGCAACAGGGTTCTTAGTTCCTCCTTTGACCTACACAATGAACTTTACACTGACTTCCTACGGGTACTTACGAGAAAGGGGTCGGGGCCAAAACGGGCTCGGGGGGGCAAAGGGGTCAAAAAAAAAAAACGCTGTGGAAAAAAAAAAAAAAACAAAAAAAAAACGGCAAAAAAGGGGCGGGGGGGGAAAAGGGGTAGAAGGGTCGGCAACCTGACCTCATTGTGAATATGGGACCTGGGTTCGTTTCCCACTACCGGACATCATTATTTCTTCATGTTTTTTGTAATTGGATATTAAGACTTTGAGGTGGCAAGCATATCCAAAAAAATGTCCAGAATTCGAGAGGTTTTGGGGACATTGTGGCAATTACAATTACATATGTACCTATTATATATGACCAGTAGATTATACGTATAGTATACACACACAATGTGTGGGTGTGGGTGCGTGAGTGTGTATGTACTATATGTAGAGTCTTCTACTGGTCACTTTTTACTGGCTACATATGTAATTGTAATAGCCGCAATGCCTTCATAATTTCTCGAATTCTTTGCGCTTTTTTGGATATGCTTCTCACTACAAAGCCTTAAGATTCAAGTGCAAGAAACATCAAGAAATTATGATGTCCGGTAGTGGGAAACAAACCTAGGTTCCATAATCACAAGGTCAGGTTGCCGACCTTCTCGTAGTCAGTGTGGTCAAAGGAACTTCACTGTAAGTCCTGATTTCTTGGTTCCTAGGTTCACTCTCGGGAGCCGACGAAATTATTATCAAAAAAAATTCCCCTTCAGTTAACATATATGAAAATATATTTATTCTGAGGTAGAGCGATTCAGATATTTCCTGTAGTCAGGTTGGCAACGTGACCTAGTTGTGATTATGGGACCTAGGTTCGTATCCCGCTACAGGACATCATATTTTCTTCATATGTCTTGCACTTGGATCTTAAGGCTTTGTAATAACAAGCGTATCCAAAATAGCATGAAGAATTCGAGAAGTTAAGGGGGCTCTTGTGTCTATTACAACTGCAATTACACACACACACAGATATATATATATATATATATATATATATATATAATATACATATATATATATATATATATATATATATATATATATATATATATATATATATAATATATATATATATATATCTGTGTGTGTGTGTATGTGTACTTCTGAGGTATGCTATCTAGACAACAGAGAGACTTCGTGAATTAAATTAGGTTGTGCCACACCTGAGTCAATGTGCAAATTTCGCCTTCAATGGTAATTATAAGGCCTAATTATTTTATTTTCCTCGGAAAATCAGTCTGGATGGGCTACGAAATTACTTGTTCAAAGTCCCGGTTTTCACTCACCTTCTTACTTGATTTTGAGAGACGAATACTGAAAAAAAAAAAAAAAAGAGTTACAGGAGCTCAGGTAGGTAATAAAAAAATAGTGAAGTTTCTTGTCGTCTGGACGGAAGTTAAATTAATGCTCATTTCTGCTGGGAGTGATTATTATTATTATTATTATTATTATTATTATTATATTATTATTATTATTATTATTATTATTATTATTATTATTATTATTATTATTATTATTATGATTATTAAACTTAAAGTACTGGTATTTTAAGTCTCAATGTGCAAAAGTGTATAATTCTTCGTAAAGTTATGGTATAGATAACGGTATAACATTTAGTTGGGAGGGACCAAAGGGTGTCCATTAAAGTAACAGGTGGAAAGCAATGCAGCTGGACGAAGAGGGATTGTAAAAGCCTCGAGTACTGCTCGTGCAATTAGGATCTAGAATGATAGTAATCTGAGAAAACATTTAATAACTAGATTCTCAAACCTTCTTCATCATGAAAAATTACGTTTCATTCCTACGTTTAATAAGAACCCCATCTCGTGATTCAATCGCAGGAATGAAACATCATTATTCATGAAGAAGAAAGTTTGAGAATCTAGTTGCTAAATGTTTGTCTTTTGATTTTAAGGGCGATTATCTTGCTACTCAAATACATCTTCATTATTCTAATTAATTCAACATCTTCAAATAGAGGAGGGTCCATAAAACGCATAAATACAAATATGAATTATGACTGAATTAATTCACACAATCTCAGCAAGGGCTTAAGGAAAATAAACTCAGCTTTATTCACATCTGGGGAAATATTTTATGTATTAATGTGTATTATAATTAATCTGTTTACATGCAAAGTTATTGAGTTGAAAACGTTTAAGCACATTATATCCAATATCTGTTTTTAGGAAAGGCAAAAATTGTGGTTTATGATTGTTTATATTAAATGATTTAGATGACTATATTCATCGATACACGGAAGGTAAAAAGTGTATTGTAAAAGAAAAAAAAAATATGTCCTTAGCGAAAAGAAACAAGAAGCAGTAGAATTTAGTAAAATGCAAAAATAACATTATTCCTAAGAAACGAAAGTGAGTACGAAAGAATGACAGTGAAAAACAAAATGAATGAGGGACAGAGGAGTAAGATCCGACTCTTTAAGAAGTTTTGATGAGTGATTCAGCTTCAGAGGATTGACTTGACTTCTTGGGTTTGAGAAGAGAGGGACAGAAGAAGGTAGAAGAAAAAAAAATACAGTTTGAAAGAGAGATGGATGGTCTCATCAACTAACGCTTCTTGACGTACAGGAGAAAATACGACGATCAAGAAAGGAAATGAAATGCCGGGAAGACAATTACGAATTAGAGGTCCTTTAATCCATGGCAGATACAGCCAAGAGAGCCCTGTGTTATCATCTACAAAATGATCAGCATATGGTTGTGCTTTCCTGAGATATGAACATCACGATCATTATGACGTTTCCTAGTTTTTCATTATTATTATTAAGCTAATTCACAGAGAATATAGGCATTGTCACTGAATTTTACTATAGCATATGGAACGGAATGTAGAATTTTGGCTAAAAGGCCAATCGCTGGGACCTATGAGGTCATTCAGCACTGAAACGAAAACTGACAGGTTTGAAAGTTGTAACAGTAAGAAAACCTCGCATTTGCACTGTGAAATAATTGTTAGTAGAGGGTGGAAAGTAAGATGGAAGAAAGAGAAGGAAAACGTAGGTATAGTAAAAGGAATGAAAGGGAGTTGCAGCGAGGGGCCGAAGGGACGCTGCAAAGAACCTTAAATAATGTCTACAGTGCTCGCATGAGGTGCACTGATGGAACTATCCCCCGTCCCACGCGCGCACACACACACACACACACAAAGTAGAGAATTTGGGATTAGTCTGGACTCTAGAGTAATGCTCTACGTCTATCTTCTAGCTTACCTGAATGTCTGCGTTCTTCTTTAGTTTATGTGGCCTTATGCTAACTAAACTATATTTCGAGGAAAATTTGCCTTATTTTGGGACGTGCACGCTACACTACTTCCTGTTTTTAATTCTTTAATTATGTATCATTCCTGTCTATATGTTATGCGGTGGGACTGACTAAACAGCACAAGAGCAACTGCATTTCAAACTATATTTCTAGGAATATGACCAGTTCTGGCTTCTTAAACTTCTCTTTGGAAAAATAGTGGAAAAGTATTCTAACAGCGATGACTCTAAGAAAGTCGATTAACAAAGTCGATCAAGTTCGTTTCCTCTCACTGTAATCGTCAGGGATAACGTCATTCATCCTCTTGTTGAGAATTTTCTGGGCGCCAGAAAAAATACCTCGATCCGTTTTCCGATGCTTTCACTAAAGGTTTTCCCCCCATTAAGCGAGAGATCCATCGCAACTGATTTCCTCAGGAGGTAAAAAAAAAAAAAAAAAAAAAAAAAATCAAGAGCTTCCACTGAAAGTGAAATGTCAAATTGGGTTTGCCAATTAGGCGTTTGTTGTAGAAGGAAATGTACGAGAGCTTCAGATACTGGGCTTCCAGTAGCAGATGTAACAAAAACTGCTCTAAATACTGGCTATTAGTTCATTATAACGATTATCAGATCGTTATGACCTACAAAATTCAAAACATCTTATTCTAGCGCTTGGTTATCTTTTACAATCAGACCCATAGACTTTCAAATATGAAAGCCTACACGAATTTTAATATTAAAGTAAGTAATAAGTGACTTCGCATGCGAAATTTTAGAAATTAGCTATATTGGGAACCTTTCAGTACATACATACTTCAAATTCATCTGATCGTGACGAGATGAGAAACTTTATTCTTTATCTTGCCCATGTAAGATTGAGACGGTCAGAGGGAGAAACCCAGGTTCATCATAACAAAATCAACTGTCCTGACTCCTGAAGGATGCAGAGTTATAGGGATCACAGTTCCAAGATGGCTACCCGAAAATGGTAGGGGGTTGTTGAGTGATAGGTGTGGGAAATGAGGTTTGGGATGTCCCATTCCTCCTGGTCAGGCGGCTTAAGAATATTACCTTTGCCTAGACTAGACTTATTCTCAGGCAATTCCCGTCTTGACCCTCACTCGGCGAATCTGACATTAAACGCTGCCGTTGAGAGAAGGACAAGTGGTAGGAAAAGATATATTTATATAGAAAGGGTATAACACAATTATTTGAGATGAATAGTATAATTATACTTAAAGCAAGATCATGTTTCAACCTCCTGCAATATCTAAGTGAGGTATGTACCTTTAGAGGTTTTCTTGACTTCAAAAGATCTTGGAAATAGAGAGAGAGAGAGAGAGAGAGAGAGAGAGAGAGAGAGAGAGAGAGAGAGAGAGAGAGAATAGTCTTCATTATTTAAAGTCTTCTTTATGGAAGCGATAATCTACTCATGTGTTTCGTGATTTGGGATCTGCTATAGAAAGCAGATACAAAACTCGCAATCAATCAATCATATTACTCAATACTTTTGTTTTGTTTAGCACAGGTTTGGCATTGATATAAAA
>NC_061089.1:82013112-82015612 GCF_015104395.2 Macrobrachium nipponense
AGAGAGAGAGAGAGAGAGAGAGAGAGAGAAAATGTTTATATATCATTGAGTTTATTCAAAATATAGCCTTAAGCGTAATATAGGGCTAATTAATAATCTTAACCACAGTGTTATAGTATAATAATTTTAATTAAATTAATTACCGCCACCAATGGTACTAATTTTTTACGTTACATCGTAATAACGATGATCGTAGTAAAAGAATTATGACCTAACAAGGACTTCAGATTACCTAATGGATATTAAATTTTTCATTCTTGCTTTGTATATTCAGTATTTCAGTTAATGATCAATAATTACTGTTCATATGGCAACGATTATTTATCCACTAGGATAGTGATATATATATTATCATATATATATATATATATATATGATAATATATATATATATATATATATATATAGGATATATATTATATATATATATATATATATTTATATATCTATAAATATAATATATATATATATATATATATTTATATATAATAGATATATACATATAATATATATATATATATATATATATATATATATTTTATTGTATATTATTATATAATATATATATTCTATATATAAAATATTATATAAAGATTATACCACGAAGGAAATTAATGAAGGAGTACTGTGAGACCTTTCGACGTTAAACGTCCTTTACTAAGCAGAAACTGACATACATGGGGTAAAAGACAATACAAGAAGATCCGTATAACTGACTGATAGGGATTATAAAGAGTTAGTACTAGAATCCGACACACCTGGAAGATGAGTAACCTTCCCAAACAAGCATAAACAATGGGTGCAATTAAAAGTTTAAGACAATCATCTCAGATACAAGGACAAGACAATTAAAGGATTATAGGTGACAGATATTCAGAACTTTGGTAAACAAAACCATATTCACAGTACATATTCACAATACATTTGTCAGACATACATTACAACGAAGATAATCTCTAAGGCAAACTAATTTTTATTTAAGTCTGTAATTATATCTTTGAGGTCATTCTTAAACATGTTAAAAATACAAGGGTCTAATAAATGAAAAAGGCCACGACTAAACATTGAAATTACAATGAAAAGTAAGTTGTATTAAAGCAGATTCTAAAAGATTTTGTGATAAGACATCTCTTGACCTGGCAATTAATGAACTACCAACCCAATTTATTCGGTGGTTGTTTTTTTCACTTAAATGAATGAATATTGCATTAGATGTTTGCCCAGTTTTTACAGAATATTTATGCTGGCTTAGCCTTACTTCTAGGCCCTTGCTAGAATGTCTGAGATAAAATGAGGGACAATCCATACATGGAATTTTGTTTATTATGTTGTTGCTTTCTCGTGGGCCATTTTGTATGGATTGTCCCTCATTTTATCTCGGACAGTCTAGCAAGGGCCTAGAAGTCTTTTACCCCATGTATATCAGTTTCTGCTTAGTAAAGGAGGTTTAAAATTGAAAGGTCTCGCAGTCCTCCTTCGTCTATTTTCCTTCGTGGCATATATCTTTATATATGGATTTATCACGTTCCTAACTTTCGTGATTCACATTAATATTACTGAAAACAACATTTTAAAGCTTTTTAACATAAATGTTGTTTTCAGTAATATTAATGTCAAGAGTTTAATAATAAAAAAATTCTCCTAAAGATCTCCAGGCTGCATATTATGAAATTCCTTGCAAAAAGTGTGATAAAGTCTATTACGGACAAACCGGTAAATCTCTTTCACAAACGCCCCCCCCCTCTCAAACAACATCAATATTCTTGTGAAGAACTGGGCAAATATCGATGCATTATTCGTAACATATGAGAGATTTAGACCATCCTATAACTGAAGTCAAGCAGAGCCTTAATCCCATGTAATGACACAGCTAAAAGGAATATCATTGAATTTTGTTTCATCAAGTCAAATAATAGAAATGTTCTAAATTTAAGTCTTGGTTTATTTAAACTTGATGCTTTCATTATGAAAAAAGTTGTAGATAAATATAAGCAACAAAATTAATATATTCAGTTTTTACGTGTTTTGGACTGTAAAGATACTTTGTAATTTCGGTTAGGTTTGTGACCGTGTGATATCCGATAATCCTGGATTATCTCATTTAATTTTACCCTTTTGACAATTAGCCATCTGGTATTCTTGATCTTGTTTTGCACCTGAGACCTTTCTCTCCAATTGTATTTCATTAACTCCTTGACAATGTCTGAGTAAAGACGAAAGCGCTTGGATTTCTGACTATCATTTTCCTGTGGTATTCGCTTATTATATGTATAATATATATATATATATATATATATATATATATATATATATATATATATTATAGATATATATATATATAGTATATATATATTATATTTGATAGAGAGAGAGAGAGAGAGAGAGAGAGAGAGAATCTTGTAGAAACTGATCTTATAAAAAAAAAGGTGCTTAAAGATTCAAATTTAATCAGAAAAAACACAATGCTTGTCCTTATCAGTTACATTGTCTTACAAACCCTT
>NC_061089.1:82020612-82025770 GCF_015104395.2 Macrobrachium nipponense
TACGTGAGAGAGAGAGAGAGAGAGAGAGAGAGAGGGAGGGGGATGAGAGAATTCACAACGTCCTCTTTATGATAGGCAAGACGTTAAAACGTGTACTCGAGGTTGGTGCGAATGTTAATTATGGTTCCCTAAAAGAAAGATGATGGAAAAGGAATTACAATGTGACAGAAATTGTTGGGATATCCTTTAGAAGTAGTAAGATGGCTGCTCGGGAAGTTTTAAAAGAGATGTTAATTATCATCAACTTTGTCTTTTCATCGCAGCATCTTGATCTCTTAGGTTTAATGGTGAACAGAGAAACAGACATTTTATGTATGGTGCATATATATATATATATATATATATATATATAATATTATACATATATATATAATATATATATATATATATATATATATATATATATATATATATATATACATAAAATTTCTTTGTTTCTCTGTTCACCATTAAACCTGAGAGATCAAGATGTTGCGATGTGTGTGTGTGTGTGTGTGTGTGTGTAACTGATACACGAAGATGTGTAACGTGATGAATGTATAAATAATGGCAAATATCACTAAGTACAATGAGCCACAAGTGATTGTTTGTAAAGGACTGTGTTGAAATTCCTATCAACCGCTTTCCTTTCATGTCATTTGCCTTTATTATATACTAGTTGACCAACCCAACCCTACCCGAGAAAACTCTGAATGACGGACTGATATAGTATGTGCTCTCTCTCTCTCTCTCTCTCTCTCTCTCTCTCTCTCTCTCATGCTTTCTCCACCCTAACTTCCACTTTACTCTCTCTCTCTCATTCTTTTTCCCTCTCACTCTCTCCCTTTTCTGTTCAGATAGATACTTAAGTTACATTTACCCTCAGCCATTTACAGTCATTCGTTTTCCCCTGTAGTAATTTATATACGTATGTATCCACAGATTGGTTGAAATAGCTTAATGCGTTTTCTGGAGCTATTGATGGAACACACTTAGACACACATCCTTTATTTATACACACCCACCTACAACACACAACACCACACACACACACACACATATATATATATATATATATATATATAGTATATTATATTATATATATATTATAATATAGTATATATATATAATATATATGATATATATATATATCAAGAGTATGACACTTGAACGCACATAAAACCCAATTTCTTCTGAATTTTAAATTATATATATAAATATATTATATATATATATATATATATATAGTATATATTATATATACATATGTATATATAGTATATATATAGTATATATAATATATATATTATATATATATATATATATATAAATATATATATATATATATTATATATAATATCATATATATATACTATATATATATCTATAGTATATATATATATATATATATATATATTTATATATATATATATATATATATAAGGTATAAACGGATGTATGTGTCTGTGTGCGTTCCATGAACTCAGAAACGCATGAGCTTATTTCAACCAATCTTGGTGCATACGTATATCACTTACTACTGGAAAAGAATACTGTGGAGGTAAGACATCACTAGCACCTAAAAGAAAGCACCAAACGGGTTGGGTGTGGAAGGGCTTCCCTCAGTCGAGGTTGGTTTCTGCCTGCAGACTTAGTAACTAAATAAACTTTACAGGTTTATCATATATATATATATATAATATATATTTATAATATCTATATATATATATATATCTATAAGATATATATATATCTATATATATATATATAATAATATATATCTTATTATAATATATTAAAATTTAATTTTAAAGTATATATCCTATATAATATATATTATATATAATATATAACTCATGATGATTCGGCAATGATGTGAGGATCTAGTAGAAACCACGAAGTACAAAAATACTTTTATTCTCTGAATTTAAAATGTGAAGATCAGGTATGATTGTACAAGTCTTCTAATGACGATAGCTTGATCGCTTCTGCCAAGGATGATGGCTAATTCTATTTTCTCTACATTGATAAGTTTAGGTAAAGAGGTACAGTCTTCTAATGACGATAGCTAACTCTATTCTGCCTGCCTACCATCTCCGTTACAAGTTATGAAGGAACAGACAGTAGCTCGAACATATGAACATACATACAATGACATAGTTACATACGAACATACAATCAGATGACCATAGTTACTAATCACACGTAGGCCCGCTGAGCTATAGGTCACGGTGTTTGTCTCAAGCAGGAAGCTGGACTAAAGTTATAAACAATTGAATGACTACAGGTGACGTCATGTTATCTTGAGCCTACTTTTATTGTATACGTTCATCTTTAGCGTCTCTAGTCTGATCACATTCCTGCAAGGCAATCTGGTTGACCTCTTTAGTTTTAGTCTTTTATATATATGGACTAACATTCCATATTTTTTATTATGTGAAACACTTACATATATATATATATATATATATATATATATATATATATATATATATATAGATATATCTATATATATATATGTTTTTCATATTACCTGATTCATATACATGTATTAAGCTAAAAATGTTCTTTATATCCAATTCGCTCTATCTCAGAATTATCATATATATATATATATATATATATATATATATATATATATATATATATATATATATATATATATATATATATTCATGATAAATTTTATATCGTAATTTTTGTCGATTTTTTTTTTCATTCCATCAATTCTGAGGGTTGGAGAAATTAGATAACTGATGACCCTAGAGCATTTTCCTCCCTCTTTTTATTTCCAGAATATTAGTCATGCTATTCATAGAATGCAAAATAAAAGATTAAGATTGTCTAGAAGAGTAAAAATGATACATAATCCATTGGCTCTTGGAATGAGAATCCACCTTTTATTTCTTTCTCTTTCGCCTTAACGCTATAGCTCGCGAGTAGCTGACGAAGGAATATGTTTGCATATTGCCCGCTCGCTTCTCCTGGCCTCCTCGGAATTTGGAAGGCGCTTTCTGCAGGGCAATAAATCCCTTGGATGCCAGAGCGGCCTCTGAGGCAATCTGAAATGCTGGATTGTTTTAATAAATCGCGTTAGATTAGCCCGCTTTGGGAAATCCCTTGGGGCGGAGGTAAAGAAGTCTGCTTTCTTTGACTTTATTTCCGGGATGGAAAACATTGCAGGCGACTTCGAAATTCTTGGGTTCCTTTCTATATAATACACTCTTATGATATTATCTTCAAGAGAGATTATAGAATCTTTTTTCCTGTCATTTTTCGCCTTGATATCACAACAAACCGTAGCATATTAAAACATTTTCAGACCTCATTAGTGACTCCTACTGATCGTCGTAAGTATATTTTATTTATATTAAACTACATGATCACGTAAGCATTCATATGCCTCCGAAATTCTGATACTTCCGTGAAGGTAATTTTCAGAATTTTGAAGCATTACGAAAGGGTGGAAGGATTAGGCAAGTATAGATGAAGAAAAATTGGCCAGGTGGTCCAATGGATATCAACCTCATACTCTACCTAATAAGTTGATTATTTTGTTTTCTAGGTAATATTCAGAAAAAATATTATTCTACCAAAAGTCTCGAGGTAAAAATGAGATAAGTGAAAACTTGTTAACGAATAATAATTACAAATTTTTCACAGTAGTTTACAAAAGTCACGATTAGAGGCAATTTGAAAATAGCTTTTACACGACTTTACATTTACTTCAAAAGCTGCAACAGCCGCTGTAAAACTGCAGTTTGTTTCGCTTTCTGGACTGGCAGGCTGCAATTGTAATTTAGTTGAACGAAAAGTGAAGCGATGTCAACTTGTCTATTTGTATAGAGCATTATATTTATCTTAGGCTCTCCCTCTCAGTACTATAAGAAGAATGATGTTAATATTACCAAAATTCATAAACACCATTCATGTATACATATGAAATACATTTGTATTGTCATCATCTAGATCACATTTTTCCATCATTCTTTGCTTTTCGTCTATCTTTCCATTTTTCAAATACCTGATATCACATTCCTCTAAAAATACCATGGATCAAAGAAGTTAGCCTACAGGAAATACAACACCAATTTCTCTGTATCACTCCGAGACAGTACAATGCCCTGGCTCCAGATGATACTCCTTCCTTGATCTGCCCCTCTTGATGAAAACAAAGATCCATTCAGACTAACTTCCCGAGGATACGAAATGATTAGGCCTTATAACTACTATTTAAGGCGAAATTTGCATATTGAGCCAGCTGCGACACGACCTAATTAACGAAGTCTCTTTGTTGTCTAGACAGCATACAACGCCAGGTTGGTCTTCCGTCAGGAGGGGACGGGAGACCCGGGATCATTAACAATTTTTCATAAGTAGTTTTTAACTGAGTTATATCTCGACTATTGTAGGCTGGGAATTCGACTTCTGAATGAGAGGTGAACACTTAAAAGAGAGATATAATCAAAGAAGCTAGACAGGTGGATAATAAGAATTTACGAGGTTTCTTCATGGCCGGATAGCGGGTACTTCAGGTTCATCTCCCTTCGGAATGATGGAAGATATTATCATTATTTTTTTTATTATTATTATTAGTATTATTATTACTATCAATAGTATTATTAATCTGAAGAAGTTCAGCTAGACTAGTGACTTATTTCTTGACTTTCATATCGGTGGAATAATATTTTTTACATGTTAAGGGGAAATGAAAAAAAGAAGATGCCAAAGAAGTTTTAAATTTAGTTGAAAGGGACTTGAAGTTTGCTGTAAAGTATATATATACACCCCTCCTATATATATATATATATATATATATATATATATCTATATATATATATGTGTGGTGGCATGATGTTGTGTGTGTGGTGTAGTGTGTGATGTGTGGTGTGTGTTGTTGTATGCACATGTATATATATAATATATATATATATATATATATATATATATATATATATATATATATAATATATATATGTGTGTGTGTATACTATATATATGTGTGTGTTATGTGTGTATGATTGCGTGTGTGTTTGCGTGTGTGTATGATAGCTTAAATACGCTAAATGATATTTTTCTATCATTAGTATTTATTTTTTTATACCGCAAAATGTAACATCTATAAATATATATATATATATATATATATGAATTACTGCTTTTATAAAAACATGTATCT
>NC_061089.1:82026270-82028770 GCF_015104395.2 Macrobrachium nipponense
AGATACATGTTTTTATAAGAGCAGTAATTCTATATATATATATATATATATATATATATATATATATATATATATATATATATATATATATATATATATATATATATATATATATATATATATATATATATATATATTATATATATATATATATATGTATATATATATATATATATATATATATATATATATATATATATATATATATATATATATATATATATATATATATATTTATAGATGTTACATTTTGCGGTAAAAAAAATGCTAATGAATACTAATAGTCTTAGTTACATGTTTTTATAAGAGCAGTAATTCTATATATATATATATATATATATATATATAATATATAATATATATATATATATATATCTATATATATATATATATATATATATATATATATATATATATATATATATATATATATATATATATATATATATATATATATATATATATATATATATTTATAGATGTTACATTTTGCGGTAAAAAAAAAAATACTAATGCTAGAAAAGAACGATAGATGGAAATAACATCTCTCCCATATGTAGGAAGTGCAATACAAAAAATGAAACCATAAACCACATAGCAAGCGAATGTCCGGCACTTGCACAGAACCAGTACAAAAAGAGGCATGATTCAGTGCAAAAGCCCTCACTGGAGCCTGTGCAAGAAACATCAGCTACATTGCAGTAATAAGTGGTACGAGCACCAACCTGAAGGAGAGATAGAAAAACGATCAGGCAAAGATCCTCTGGGACGTATGGTATCAGAACAGATAGGGTGATACGTGCAAATAGACCAGACGTGACGTTGATTGACAAAATCAAGAAGTGCGTATCACTCATTGATGTCGCAATACCATGGGACACCAGAGTTGAAGAGAAAGAGAGGGGGAAAAATGGATAAGTATCAAGATCTGAAAATAGAAATAAGAAGGATATGGGATATGCCAGTGGAAATTGTACCCATAATCATAGGAACAATAGGCACGATCCCAAGATCCCTGAAAAGGAATCTAGAAAAACTAGAGGCTGAAGTACCTCTAGGACTCATGCAGTAGAGTGTGATCCTAGAAACGGCACACATAGTAAGAAAGTGATGGACTCCTAAGGAGGCAGGATGCAACCCGGAACCCCACACTATAAATACCACCCAGTCGACTGGAGGACTGTGATAGAGCAAAAAATAAAAAAAATAAAAAAATAAAGAATAAATAAATAAAAATAATGAAAATATCTTCCATCATTCCGAAGGGAAATGAACCTGAAGTAACCCGCTATCCGGCCATGAAGAAACCTCGTAAATTCTTAGTATCCACCTGTCTAGCTTCTTTAATTATATCTCTCTTTAAGTGTTCACCTCTCATTCAGAAGTCGAATTCCCAGCCTCACAATAGTCGAGATATAACTCAGTTAAACTACTTAGGAAAAATTGTTAATGATCCCGGGTCTCCCGTCACCTCCTAACGGGAGACCAACCTGGCGTTGTATGCTGTCTAGACAACAAAGAGACTTCGTTAATTAGGTCGTGTCGCAGCTGGCTCAATATGCAAATTTCGCCTTAAATAGTAGTTATAAGGCCTAATCATTTTCGTATCCTCGGGAAGTTAGTCTGAATGGATCCTTTGTTTCATCAAGAGGGGCAGATCAAGGAAGGAGTATCATCTGGAGCCCAGGGCATTGTACTGTCTCGGAGTGATACAGAGAAATTGGTGTTGTATTTTCCTGTAGCTGCTTCTTCGATCCATGTATTTTTTAGAGGAATGTGATATTATGTATTTGAAAAATGGAAAGATAGACGAAAAGCAAAGAATGATGAAAAAATATGATCTAGATGATGACAATATAAATGTATTTCATATGTATTTATGAATGTTATTTATGAATTTTGGTAATATTAACACCATTCTTCTTATAGTAGTGAGAGGGAGAGCCTAAGATAAATATAATGCTCTATACAAATAGACAAGTTAACATCGCTTCACTTTTCGTTCAACTAAATTACAATTGCAGCCTGCCAGCCAAGAAAGCGAAACAAACTGCAGTTTTACAGCGGCTGTTGCAGCTTTTGAAGTAAATGTATAGTCGTGTAAAAGCTATTTTCAAATTGCCTCTAATCGTGACTTTTGTAACTACTGTGAAAAATTTGTAATTATTATTCGTTAACAAGTTTTTCACTTATCTCATTTTTACCCTCGAGACTTTTGGTAGAATAATATTTTTTCTGAACATTACCTAGAAAACAAAATAATCAACTTATTAGGTAGAGTATGAGGTTGATATCCTGGCCAATTTTTCTTCATCTATACTTGCCTAATCCTTCCACCCTTTCGTAATGATTGAAAATTCAGAAAATTACCTTCACGAAAGTATCAGTATTTCGGAGGCATATGAATGCTTACGTGATCATGTAGTTGAATATAAATAATATGCTTACGACGTTCATTAAGAGTCACTAATGAGGTCTGAAAATGTTTTAATATGATACG
>NC_061089.1:82033770-82038770 GCF_015104395.2 Macrobrachium nipponense
GCTAATTTGTGCTCATCATAAATCTTGCCTGTATCTACACTTTGTCTTAATAATATTGCAAGTGGCTTTGCGATAGAATGAATACTTTCTTTAACAAAATAGCAGGGAACTCCATCCGGCCCTGCAGCAGCTCCATTTTTAATTTCTTTTCATTAATTGCCTGCACAATATCAGCTTCATTAATTTCTATGTCAGCTAAATATTCACTATTTTCTCCCTTACTTCTATATCATTATCTTCATTATCTATTCTAGGGTGAATTCTCTCTTATATCGTTCTGCCAGTATGTTGCAAATTTCCTTTTTTTTCATTCGTTAATCTCCCTTCAATTCTCAGAGGGCCTATTTCTATTCTTCTTTTATTCATCTTCTTCGCATATGAGTATAATAGTTGGGGTTTTGCTTGATATTTAGTAGGGTTTTCTTCCAAGTCCCGTTTTTCATTTTCTTTTGATTGTATAATCTTTTGTTCTGCATTTTCTATCTTACTTTTTAGTTCTATAACTTTCCATGCATTTTTTTTCTTTTGCAAGACCTTTTTTCCACTTTCTGATTTCTGGAACAAGATCCTTCTGTCTCTTGGTATGCATGAATGATGTTTACTTTTCTTCTTCGGTATATATTTTCCATATCCTTCCACTTTTTCATTTCTTGCTTATCTCTATTTTCACTTGCTTTGGAATGAACTGTTAATTCTATGACATTATGGTCTGAAATACTCGCATTATAAACTATTATTTCTTTAACATAATTCATCTCGTTCACAAATACTAGGTCTAAAGTATTTTCCTTTCTTGTTGGCAGGTGATTTATTTGTTGAATGTGGTATCTAGTAGCATACTTAATAGCTTTTCAAATTGCCTCTTATCTTCTGCACTACTATTACTCTATATGTATAAGTACAACCACAATTTCTCCATATTCGTTCTTTCCATTATTACGAAAGGAAAGTTGAAGTCACCAGATAGGAGAATAGTCCAGTCCTTGTGATTTCTACATATATCATCCAATTTTCAATTATTAAGTCAAACTCTTTAGTATTAGGAGGCCTATATATTACTATGTTCATCAATTTTTCAGATTCAAATTCTACCGCTATTAGTTCACATTCTGAGTTACTATATTTCTCTATATTTTTCCCTTTTTTTTTGTCTTTCCCATATATTGCGGTTCCCCCTTGATTCCTATTTTTTCTATCTGATCTATAAGTTTGGAACCCTTTTATTTGATCATCATTCCCAGTCTCTTGGGAATACCAGGTTTCACTTATATTCATTATATCTATTTTCTTTTCATTTTGGGTTAGTCTTCTAAGTACTCTATTTTTCTTTTGAGTTACTCGTAACTAAACCCTGCGCATTCATCACTATGATGGTTTGCGTGTTTTCTTCCTTCATTTAATACTGGTAGTAATAAGGATTTTCCCATGTCTCTTTCCTGTTCTGGTATGTTGTTCTTTTTTTCATTTCCAGAAATTCTGACATTAAAAAATCCAACTTTTCCATAATATTTGATCTTCCTTCATCATAATTATTCATTTTGTGTCTTGAAATCCTGCAATTTTCTCCCCCCCCCCCCCCCCCCGTTTCTGCAATATCCCTCTTGCATAATAAACAATACAGTTATTATCTCTTGAGTAGAATTTCGGAGCTGAGCTTTGAAATTTTTTTGCTGACACCTCTGCATATCTCATTGGTGGTTTGCTTTTCTCCTTTTACCTGATATTCTGATTTCTCTGCTTTATTTGTTTCTTTCTTATTTTGGATTTTATTACTTGGTTGGTTATTTATTTGATTATGATTCATGGCTACAGGGTGCATATATTTGCATTTTTTGTCGAACTTACATCCTTTTCCTTCTTTTAGGTTTTTACATATTTTTGGATGCAGATCTCTGCAATCATCCCATATCCATCTAAGTATGCACATTTACCATATATTTCATAGTTTTGACATATCTTAGGATGTGTGTAGTATCTTTCTCCAAATCTGCAATTCCCTCTTTTCAAAAGGTTGCAGATTTTGTCTTATTGTCTCTTTGTTTCCTCTTCCCGTCATTGTGTAGATGGGGTAGAGCCTCTTCGGGATTTGCTTTTCTGTTGTCATATCGTAATTTATTTCTTCGTAGTAGTATGCTACTTTATTGCCTCTATGTAGTATCAATGAGTATCTCGCATCCTACTTTTATCTTGTTCTTTGTTTTCCTTATTTTTTCTGTCATTTCATTTGTGTTTACTTCTCTTCCGTTTTCCTCTTCTTCTTTTTCTTCTTCTTCTCTTTCTCCTTCCCTTCTTCTTATCCTCAACTATTTGTACATTCAATCTTGATTTAATAACATTGTCTATCCATGATAGACATGTTGAACAAAAAATTCTTGTATCTTTTCTCAAATCTTGTATTACCTCAGCACACTGTGGATGGTCGGAATGTTGCATGCAGCACATTTTCTGATTAGGTTTTGTGGATTGACTATGCTATGCTAAACCAAACCTTACACAGTTTGCATGCTTTGGCATTCTTTTTCCTAATGCATCAATTAGGATGTTCACAAGATTCACCTTATTCATTTTCTTTGTGCTCGGAATATGTTGGTTTATGTATATTTTCTTTATGAGTCTCTTGACCACTTGGATTTTATTTGGAACTTCTTCAATTATTTTCCAATTCAGATGTTTCATTAGATTTGTTCCAGTTTGAAGGATTTATATCCTTCTAATATATCTATGAATGCTTTTGTATCTTTTTGGTTAGGACTGTTGCTGATTTCATATATTTGAGAATGCCAGTTCCCTTCCTGCTACCTCATCGTATTGCGAATCTGCTAAACACGCCAAATTACGCCACCTCTTCCCGCAGTTGGAACTTACTGCCATCTTGTTCTGATTTATAGTATTACATTCTTGATAAACTAACTTAGAAGACGCTTTATCCTACTATTTTCACACTAATCTTATCACCGATAGTTCACGAACACTTCTAGATATTTCTCAAATTCTAGTTGTATGTTAAACTTGTGATATCTGTTGATTAATCTGACTTCACGCGGGTACGTCTCACCAAGCAAGAGAGAGAGAGAGAGAGATGAGAGGAGAGAGAGAGAGAGAGAGAGAGAGCAAGCTGGGGTGGAGGGGGGGGGGAGGGGGGGGATTCTTGACACTGTTCACTTCGTACATGGTTTTTGTTTTGCAATTTTATATATTGTAGTATTCTACACAATATTAATGTTTTAGAAATCCTTACAGATTTTTAAAGCAAAATGTACTATAAGAGTTTTCCATGCTCATAGTGATATGGTTGTTTTTGCTTCGAAATAAATATGTTCAGCAAACTTTCAGTCAGGAATGTCAATTTTTATAGTCTGGTCTGCTTTTCACCGATTACTCCTTCAAATTCTGTCATGATTTGTTCTTTACATAAGTATTCGATATTTATATATCACATAACGAATAGTGTAGTATTTGATCTTCCAACGTTTGCAGCTCTTACGTCTCTTAAACTAAAACATTAGCATTTCTTTAATTAAAGACAGAGTATAGGATTCTCTTCACATGGGAAATTTTCCACGAGAATTTATTTGGAGACCACTTTTCATAACTAGACATTTCTCCCATCTTGTGAACTTCTACACCATTCCTAGATTTGCATAGCAAATAAACGTATTTACAAATATCAACTTTATTATTCTCTCTCTCTCTCTCTCTCTCTCTCTCTCTCTCTCTCTCTCTCTCTCTCTCTCTCTCTCTCTCTCTCTCTGCCCATGTGTTTTTTCCTCTCCTTGTCGAGTATGTTTAATAATTTTCCCGGGGGTCTTTATTAGTATAGTGGTTCTTAGAAATTGAGAAAAATTAAATATGGTTTGTAAAGGTGAAATTATAGTTAAAAATTGATTTTCATTTTAATAAAATATCTTTGATAGATCTGGAAGGTGTTATTTGGAGAGTTAAATTAGGGTAAAATCATGGCATAGGAATTTCCTTACATTTTTTAATTAAAAAAAAAGATAACAAAAAGAGCGGGAATACTTAGTATTTTGTAATAAGTTCTAAGGCAAGACAAAAAACAATGAGATTCCAATGAGTTTACAACCCTCAATAAAAGAATGAGGTTTGTTACTGGTCTTCATCAAAGACTGTATGATTATGATTTCTATTATCTCTAGTTAATATGATGAACATATTTCGTATTCGTCAATATGGCTTATGTCTATCAAGTCACGTCCCCACCTGCTCTCTCTCTTCTCTCTCTTTCGTCCCTCTGCTCTTCATTCTCTCTCATCTCTCGTCTCTCCTCTTCATCGTCGGTCTCTCTCTCTCTCTCCTCTCTCTCTCAAGACCTGCAGAAGTCGAGAAAATCTCAGGGTTAATTTACTCATTGAAAGTTCCTAAAGAGCTGGAATTTAATCCTGCTTTATTTGCTGAATCTCTCAGTTGCTGACTTGATTCGTAAAACCAAGCTCTAAACTTTTCTTTCGATTACTTTCATTTCTTTGTACCGTCGCAGCTTTGGTTTTCAAGTTGCACTAGTTTTCTTGATGCTACCATTGTTTTCAACCTTTTCCAGAGATCATTATATCGTGTTGGCTTTATTGTCTTGATTGGTATTTCATCAACGTCCCCGTCATTATTGTCACTAATAAATAGAGGTGGGTGGTACAATTTGAATTACACTAATTTATTCCTAATTACACCATCTGGAGTTTTTATTTTTTTTATTTTTACGAAGTGCAATATACATTTCTTACATAAATTTGCATTTGCATTTTTATGTTATTCCTACCAACGTTCTTTACCATTTCTTCTCTGCCTTCTTTATAAGCATCCTGATTTACTCTAATGATACAGCAATATATTCTTATTTTAAGATGCATTTTCTTATTGCACATTCCATCGGCATCCACTGATCTCCAGAGGAACTTCGTTCAAACAAAAAAAAATTAAGTTCTCTCCAGAAATGGACAATTTTTTTCACTTTCTGCCGCACTCTTTCTTAGATTTCTCAGTAT
>NC_061089.1:82043770-82057629 GCF_015104395.2 Macrobrachium nipponense
ATTCTCCAAACTCGCACATCAGCACACACACAACTCAGAAATCACAGCAATCCACGGAATTCTGCCACCACATTTCAAACCTCGAATGTGCTCACAAAAAAAAAAAAAAAAAAAATCGCAATGAACTCAAGGAAAAAAAAGAATCTCGTAACACACCGACCCAAAAACAAAAACGTTCTCTCAAGTTCTGACATTTAAACAACCCACAAAATCAGCAAAAATCTCCAACTTTTAACAGCAAAAACCCCTTTACTGCTCAATAATAATCACAATGAGACTTAATGTCAAACCCCCATTACTTAACAGTAACAACCCCAGAAAAAATCACATCTCCCGGTAAAATCAAATCTCCCGTCCAAAAAAGAAATGTACTTAAGCTCAATCCCCAAATCATATCTCTCATAGGAAAAGGAAGAAAAACAATAAAAAAAAAGGATAATCACAAGTAGATTTCCCCAATCACAAAAATACATAATACATGTATATATGCATAATCCGCGTTTTGTCCCAAGAAATGCTCCGGAATTTGCCAGAAAGCAAACTCTCACACATGCGCTTTCGTGAAATGCTATAGCCAACATTTCCAGATATTGCAAAAATTCTGATCTATCACCATCAGAGGAAAAGAATCAGCACGTGCGGACGCATGCTCTAACAACAGCACAAAAATTGTCCAGTCAGGACACATAAGTTTGGAAACTCATGATTCTCTAGAAAAAAAAAAGGTCTAACTGACACATTTCACAGAATTAACTCCAGGAAATGACTAATGTGCACAAAAATTTGTCTCGAAGACTTATTCTCTCAACATGACTTTTCCCAAATTATATTTCCTCCAAGAATAACACACTTGTGAACAAAAAAAAATAAAAAATGCACAACACATCTCCATAGGACTCGTAATGCAGTAATGCCACTTCTCTCTAAATAGTCACGAAATCAAAAAAGAGAACCACAGAAATCTTCTCTTTGTTCAAAAAAAACTCCATAACCACAAAAAGAACGGGTCACCCGCCCAAGATTAATTCCAACTCCATATATAATTATAGACACCATATTAATAATAACACCACACTCCGGTTATAAAAAATATCCATTTGGTTAAAAACCAACCCCCAAACCCCCTTATTATCTCTTATTTCTCTAATAGCCACATGTCAGTAAAAAAAAGACACCACTCCAGGAATAGAGAATAATCACCTCTATTTCGGCAATACAAAATATTTACCTCTATTTCCCCATAACTCCATGTGGAACAAAACAAGGCTCCAAAAAAATATATCTCCAAAAAGGAATATCAAAAAAATGAAATCCCATCTCCAAAAAAATGTGCACTCAAGGCAACTAACTCTCATACTCACAAATATTGCCCCATAATCTCCAAATATGTGTCTCCATTTGCATCAAAGATGGCTGCAAAATAATTGAACTAAACATAGCTCTCATACACATTGGCAAATATCAAAAAATGGCCAAAAAAAATATATTATCTCCCATATATTATATCGCAAATATAACTCCAAAATAATATACCACCTCCAATTATCTCCCCAAAATAATATATCTCAATTATATCTCAATTCTAACTCCAATTCTCCAGAGAATAACTCAATGTTATAGTAAAAAACTATAAAAACTCTCTCCATTTAGCATAATTGCTAAAAAAAAAGGCAAAACTCGGCAAATAAAACTGTCTAGAAAATTCTAGAAAAAACCACCGCGCCACAAGTCATTGTAACAGAACTCCAAATTCACAGTGTCTTAGCCAAGATTCTCCATATGCACTACGACATAAGCCACTAGAAAACTTAACCAAGTTTCCTATCTCTCACAAATTTGTCACAAATACAACAAGGGTATTGTGCAAGAAAACTCACAATTTCTGGAACATAAATATCCAGAGAAAAAATGTAGTGCCATTACGTATGCATTCAAAACGTGCAAAAAATTTTTCCCTATATTCTCTATAGCATCAAATAGCTAAAAACACGAACACGTTCCCGAACAATGACTCTAAGTCATGAACTGAGACAATATTCACACTAACTGGAGAGAAAAAATAAACTCAAATTCACCCATGGTAAAAAAAAACTTTGTGTCAGCGATGGCTAACTTCCAAAAAAAAGAAAGAAAAATCAACGGCACTGTTCACTATCTCCCGTAACTCACTCGATGTCAAGCAATTATCTGCTGAACTCATAAAAAAAGAAAAAAAAAAAACTAAAATAATGTGTTGTTAGTTCCTCCCATATTCAAAAAAGATTTCACCTCCCTTGACAGCATTAAAACACCCACGTATTAGTACATAAAAAATCAGTATCAGAAATATCACTATCACAAAATCACCAAAAAAAAATTGCTATCCTCAAAATCATCAGTATCAGTACAAAAAATATCACCAATGTTAATGCTTGTCCATTCTCCAAAAATTCAGCAAAAGTTCAGCAAGTTTCAACACAATTCACCAAGATTCAGTCAGATTCATCAAGATTCAGCAAAACTCATCCCCGTGAATCACCGAAACATTCTCCCAAGTTACAAAAACTCAACAAATAATTAACACAAGACTTCTCCCATTAATTCATTGTAATAATTATCCCTGAATAATTATCGTAATAATTATTGAATAATCTCCCATGAAATATCTCAAATCTCTCGTAAAACAATTCTCCCGTAATGAATAATTATACTAAGCAAACCTCCCGTGACATCATCAAGTATAATAATTATTATTAATAATAATAACTCTACACAGCAATAATTCTCTTGCAAAAATCTCAAGTAAGGGTGAAATTCAAAATAGCATACAACAGTATTGCTGAATCCTATGCATACAATTTTCTCCAGCATGCAACACCATGACATAACACCATTGCCACACAACACAGATACAACACCAATCATCGGCATTTCAAAGTAATCTCTCCAACACAATAAAAAAATAATAATCCGTGTATCCCCCTTATATTTGTGTCTTTCAAGGCACAAAGAACATATAACACATCCCGTGCATGTTAACTACTTTTCCCTGCATTCACGGAAAAGGAAAAATCTCTTTTTATTTCCTTTTCCTTTCTTCATCCAAGGGAGAAAAAAAAAAAAATATCTCTTTTCTAAAAAAAAAGACTCTACGGGCATTTCACTTCATCAACTAATCAATCAGCTGATATCTTAGCATTCAATGTCAAGGCAAATCCATCCCCAAACACTAAGAAAAAAAAAAAGGAAAAGGGGAGTTCACCCACACTGAGAAAAAAAAATTTCTCCCCCCCTGAGAACAACCCTCAGTAAAGCGGCAGAACAGCCCGAGGCATACCAGCAGTATCCCCCCATCATCCCTTGAACAGTGTCTGAGGACCCTTCCCAAGGTATACAATAGTACCCATCTCTGCACTATCTCTCGAGGGAGGCCAGTGGTACCTATGCAACTACCCCCCCGAGGGATGACTGTACCCTCGCAATACAAGGCGCCTCTCTGCAGAAATGTGCTGAGCCCGTAAAATTGTGGCCGCTCTGTGTCACTAAGCCAAATATGCTTATCTAAGCACAGTTCCCATGCATAGAAAAATCACTCCTATGTTTTAAACAAAGACGAATGCATATGTCTATTACAAACACGTGCAAATAAACCCGAAAACACGTCACTATGGGCAAAGACAAGAAAAATTGTTGACCTCTTGAACCAATCCCATTTCCCTGAAATATTTAAACAAAAACCCACTCCTTAAAAAACAAATAGTTTAACAACTCACCACTCCATAATGGGAAAAAAAGAAACTCGAAATTCTTCGTAAAACGCGTAAATCTCGTCGGCACAATACAACCGCGATCGGTGAGATGACCCCTAGCAACACTCACACAAACTAGACTGAGTTGCTTGTCTCCCGCCTCATGCCCTGAAGAATCTTGGTACGGTGGGCAAATTTGATGACCCTATAGAAATTCTTTCCTCATCCCCCATCCCATGGACGGATATTTTCTCTACCCTTTTTTTTTATTTTCTAACTGGCCGCCCCATCTCACATTGGCGTTCCTAGGCATAGAAAAGAAAACAAAACTTTTTATTATACCCTCCCCTCTTAACCGCTGACACCACTATAACATGGGGGAAGAACACCCCCAGTATTCGTAGGTAGCGTGGACACGAAACGGAAGGCAGACCCCATTACTCCATTACACACACACCCAATCTCTCTCTCTCTCTCTCTCTCCCGGCAATCACCCCCTCTCTCTCTCTCTCTCTAGCACCGACAACCTCTCTCTCTCTCTCTCTCTCTCTCTCCACCTCTTTCTCTCCATTCTAACAGGTAATGAAAATGAGAGAGTTGCATCATAACACAACGTTTTATTTACAAGAACAAATAAATCAATTAACCAAGTAATCCAGTCTTACAGACTAACTCAAAACTACAATGTCAAGTCACCCAAAAGTCCACCCCACTGGGAACTCTTTTGTCCCCCGGTATTCCAGATCCGTCTGTTCCAAAGATACAGAACACATCCCGGTAAGTACACACACAAGTTTAAAGACAAAGTCAATAAAATGGAACATCTTACAAGATATCAAACAAGCCCATCCCTTTGGCTAAAGTAAAGGTTAAACACTTACCCATTCCCAACCGGAATATCACTCACTGATAATAAAAACACTTTGGTGGCACCCGCCATCGTGGCTTTGCCTTCCTCCCACGAATCTCTGTGCAAGTCTTCCATAGACTTTGGCTAGTGATACATTATGAATAGAAGAGGCGCACACGCACATACGAATGCACACTTCGACACGCCTCGCGGTTCTAGCTGCATCTAGTTTCACAAAGGCACTTTGGGAAGAGTTCATAAACTGTCGTACATTGACTCGACGAACCAAGCTTTTTATCTCACGCCATCCCCTAGAATCTCATTAATCAGCTACTCTCAGGTCGTCACCTCTGCACTGTTCTCCACATTCCATAGGTCACAGAGAACGCACGAACAATATATTATTAATCAAGATCCCTAGGCCTTACATATATATATATATATATATATATATATATATATATATATATATATATATATATATATATATATATATATATATATATATATATATATATATATATATATATAAACACTATCCTAGGGGATAAATATTCGTGCTATATGCAACAGTAATTATTGATTATTAACTAAAATACTGAATATACAAAGAAAGAATGAAAAATTTAATATCCATTAGGGTAATCTGAAGTCCTTGTTAGGCATAATTCTTTTACTACAAGCATCGTTATTACGATGTAACGTAAAAATCAATACCATTGGTGGCGGTAATTAATTTCATTAAAATTATTATAATGTAACACTGTGGTTAAGATTATTTATTAGCCCTATATGACGCTTAAGGCTATATTTTGAATAAACTCAATGATATACTATCTCTCTCTCTCTCCTCTCTCTCTCCTCTCTCTCTCTCTCTCTCTCTCTCTCTCTCTTATATCCATATGCAAGAAATATGAATTAATACTAGCTCAGATATTTTTTCCGTAATACTGGAAGGTTTTTCAAGATTTCCAAGTATCGTTAAGGGAGCTAATCTTTTACACCGACGAATGAGGAATAGCAGCAATATTGGCAGGGGCCATAAAATAAGAGCCATTTATTGCTCGCTCTCTGGAAATGCGAAAAATGTCGAAAATTATTTCACTTGTAAATGTTCCTGCCTTGTCCTTCCGACCAGTTAAATAAGTTAGAACGGCTTTTAAATATCGCAAACATCTTCGGAAACACTAGAAATACCTTTCTGTAAAAGAAAACTATTAATTAATTAAGTTGGCTTTGTCTGTCCGCCCTCAGATCTTAAAAACTACCTAGGATAGAGGGCTACAAATTTGTACGTTGATCACCCACCTCCAATAAACAAATACCAAATTGCAGCCCCTAGCCTACCAAGTAATTTAAATTCTATTTAAGGTTATAGTTAGTCGTAACCGTGCATATGGTACCTATATAGGTGGCAACAACACAGGCCACCACTGGTCATGGGTGAAAATTTTTATGGGCCGCCGGCTGAGTCTTTCATATAACATAATACGCTGTACAGAAAACTCGATTGCGCCAAAGAAACTTGGGCGCATTTTTTTTCCCTAGTGTTAGTAGAGGAGTATGTACTATGCGCCACTGCCAACGAATTCAAGTTTGAACAGAAGTCAAACATTAGAAAAAAAAATCTGGTATTCAAAATAAGGCTATGCACCCCTGCCTATCAATGAATTGATGCAACTGACTACAGAAATAATTAGCAAGACAACAACTCCTCCAATATTGGCGAGTGAAACAATTTATTTTTACATCATCCACTATTTTCTTCATGCAGCTTTATCAATTAATTATGATTTTTATGCACTAACCACCAGTGTCTATCATTATTGATTATTCTCAAGTTTCTTAGGATTGCTAGTTACATACTTCTTGTTTATTAATGGTTATGATAGGTGTGGCATTGTTCTTTTTTGGAAATTTTGGGTATCCACGTTTGACAATATTATTTTTGGAGGGGGAAGGAGATTTTGTGGAATCTTAATTCTTAGGGGGAGGAGATTTTGTGGAATCTCAATTCTCATGTATTAATCCCCATAATCTTCACCATTAACCTTTATTCACCGTTTTGTTTGTTAATGTTAATTAACTGTGTGTAACAGTCTTATTCATGAGTGTGTATTTTTTGTGGGGTGGGCATTTAATCACAGTTATCGCATTAATATCTTTATTGAGAAGTTTATGATTATTATTAGTAAACTCGTAAATTCAGAGTTTATTAATGGCAATTAATAAACTTCGTTATTTATCTGTGTGACGATATTAATGTTTTTATTTCATTTCCTTTTATTTATTTATTTTTTTTTTTTTGCACTCGTCACAATTATCTCCATCATCAAACATTATTCATAGTTTTATTAGGATTATAACATACTCTAAGTTCATAAATATTTATCAACTCTTTATGACAAGCTTAATTTTTTTTTTTTTTGGAATTTTTTTTTTTTGGTTTTTAATGTTTTACTTCAGTCACTAATAACCCCATCATTAACCAGTGATTTCGTAAGCATGACTCATGACTATTTTTTGCATTTTTTAAAATAAAAAACTAGAAAAACAAAATTTGGGGAGGGAGTTTTGAGCGATGCTTTTGTTATTACCACGCAACATAGCACAACAACATGAGGTACAAGAACATTAGATAAAAGTACACAAATAACATTGGGATCTCATACGATGGCAACATGATAAACCACAGTCACATAAACTGAGAATAATGCAAAATAAGTTGTAGCTTCATTGGAGTTAGCTCCAATAAAAAAAAAAAAATCAAAAAAAAGTCATAAACATCTTAGCATGAATAGATGTTACTGATTTTAACATCAAGATTCCTTTAAATGTCGCATATGCATGTTTTCCGAGTGACTGGCTCAAATACAGGCCATGGCTCTAGTGTGAATGCGAATCAGATATCATTAATTAATTTCACTCTTTTTCCCTCCCGGTCCCAAAAAATCCGAAATTGGAAAGCGTAAACGGAAAGAAATGCGAATCTTGTGAATGAAAAAAATGCACACCAATAAAATCCCCCATCAGACCTTTTCCTCGATCATAATACGGAAGCCTGCGAGGCGGTAAATGAAAATAACTTTTATTTCCGATATCGTCAATCTGCTGATCTGCTTTAGAGGTACGAAATTCATCTCCTAATTCCTGTTTTTTTCTAGCCGGTTCCATGTCGTAATTATGAACAAAGAGAAAGAATTCTATTTCATATGAATATGAGATGCGTCCTCATTTCAGATTGTTTGGTACCAGAATCATTTGTGATGTATGGGTATATATTTACTTTTTTATCTTAATTCCTCTCTCTCTCTCTCTCTCTCTCTCTATCTTTCAATGAATTAAAATGCCCGCTTTCCCCTTTCGCTTTAAAAGTAAGAGTGGAACAGAAAGGATAAAAAAAGACAAATATGAACAGCGTGATCCGACCTTCTGCCTATTCGGAAAGCGTGCAAGATTTTCTCCTCACGCATAAGTTGTAAACATTATATCTTAACTTTCAGCTTAAATTAAAACATGCTAAAATTTACGGTCAAACAAAGCCTTGTTCATTACCAATAACTAAAATAAATGCGGGATATCTTATTAGAGATAGTTTTTCTGTACTGTTTAACATGCACATTGTGTATTTTTTACATTTTCATTTTAATAAATAAATCATAAATATCCTATCCTATAATTCCTGTATCTTTAATTCAACGGAAACTTCTTTTTCAGACATTTTTAGGTTCTTCCTTAGACCTTTTCTAACCCCCAACAGAATCAACAACAACAATTACAAAGTAGTTTGTAGGCTTACTCCCCGAGTAAGCGAAAATCGGAGGGATATTGGTAGGTTTCCCATTTTCTAAAACTTGTTGCAGTTCCAGTGTCTATCTTTGGCTGACCACATGTATTTTCATTCAGAGATTCAGCATTACTTATATGAATTTTTATTACACGATGTCATGTGCCCAATATATATATATATATATATATATATATATATATATATATATATATATATATATATATATATATATATATATATATATATATATATATATATATATATATATATATATATATATATATATATATATATATATATATATATATATATGTATATATATATATATATATATATATATATATATATATACGTATATATATATATATATATATATATATATATATATATATATATATTATATATTTACGTATGAGCCGGCCTTAAGGGCCCAAATACGTAAAGGAAAATATTTGAGGGAAAATGTAGAATAAATTACTTGAAACTTACCTTAAAAGGATTTATTGTGTTAATTTACTCTAGAGGAGGTCGCCATGGAAAAACCAGCTGATTAATCTACATTACATTTATTTACACGAGTAAATGCAGCTTGTCTGCACGGGGACACTCTTGTCTCTCACAAGGGGAGAACTGGCTAAAATAAGATTAACGTAGATGCTGGCTTTCAAAATTAGTCATATTATCTTGCATTAAGGCAGCACTTGCGAAGAGAATTGAACACGTGACTCAGCCGATCTGGAAAAAGTTTCCCAGATTAGACACAAATGAATTAAAGATTTCTTGCACAAGTTACAGTTACTCACTTTGTCTAACACACTGGGAGGAACTCTTAGTGTTAAATGAAATTATTCAATGATTTCATTTGTCTGGGACGATCACAAAAGGGAGGACATGCGGCCACGAGGCAGTGAAAGGAACAAATGAATGTTCACTTGAGAATTAGAAGTTTGAATTTTGAAAATGTGGAGTAGTTACGAAACTCGGAGGGAATGAACTGGCAATATGACTGATTCACAAGGACGTACCTGGATGCCGTAAGTAAGTGGACCTTTGTAGAACGTAGCGACGCTTTGTCTCAGGTCTGGGCTCGCCAGTAGTGCCGTGGTAGGCCTAATGGAAGGCTGGCTGGGACATCCGTCCGAGGTCACGGCTTGGAGAGGACTGAGGCTGAATGCATGTGGTTCACAGGTATAGAGTATCTTAGGAGTAGGCACAGGAAGTACCTAGCTAGCTACACACTCCCTTTTGGAATACGTCCCTAAGGCTGACAGGAGTCTTTCCCGCAGCTAACGGCTGGCGCCGGGCATGCCTAGTCTGGCCTGAGTTTGTGTTTCCCGCCTAAATCAGCTGATATTAGGGTAAACATGGCTGCTCATTTAGAAATAAAATCAATTAAATAACTGCTGGGAAGACGAGGTGATAATATTTGTAACAATATATAATATATGTATATGATTATATATATATATATATATATATATATATATATATATATATATATATATATATATATATATATATATATATATATAAACATGGGGAAAACCCCATGTATTCATTAGGTAAGCGTGGACACGAAACGGAAGGCAGACCCATAACTCCATTACACACTCAGGCTCTTTCTCTCTCTCTCTCTCCCGGCAATCACCCCATCTCTCTCTCTCTCTCTCTCTCCTCTCTCTCTCCTCTCCACCTCTTTCTCCATTCTAACAGGTAATGAAAATGAAGAGTTGCATCATAACATAACGTTTATTACAATAATAACTAGGTCGATTAACTAAGTAATCCAGTCTTACAGACTACTTAAAACAACTCATTGTCAAGTCACCCAAAAGGTCACACCTTTCCCTGGGAACTCTGTCCCACCGAAATCCAGAACCGTCTGCCAAAGATACAGAACACATCCCGGTAAGTACACACACAAGTTTAAAGACAAAGTTAATAAAATGGAACATCTTACAAGATATCAAACAGCCACCCCCCCTTTGGCTAAAGTAAAGGTAACACTTACCCATTCCCAACCGGAATATCACTCACTGATAAATAAAAACACTTTGGCATCTGCCATCATGGCTTTCGCCTTCCTCCCCGAATGTCTGTGCAAGTCTTCCCATAAACTTGGCATTATGAATAGAAGAGGCGCACACGCACATACGAATGCACACTTCGACAACGCCTCGCGGTTCTAGCTGCATCTAGTTTCACAAAGGCACTTTGGGAAGAGTTCATAAACTGTCGTACATTGACTTCCTGAACTAAGCACTTTTATCTCACGCCATCCCCTAGAAACTCATTCATCAGCTACTCTCAGGTCGTTACTCTGCCCTGTCCCTCCCACATTCCACAGGTTACAGAGAATGCACGAACAATATATTAATTAATCAAAACCCTATGTCTTACAGATTGCTCGGCCTCGCACCTATATGCTAGCTCCCGCCTAGCAAAATTGCTTATATAATATAAAACATTGGCCGGCTTAAAATAAAATAAGTAAAACTGCACGTCTCTGGCATTATAAAATAAAGTCTTATCACGCTTTAATCTCCCAATAACACAAAACGCATTTTCTCTCATATTTTCTGCATTAGGATTCTTGAATATCCCTCTTCGCTTGTCTGCAAGTAGCTGCACAGACAGTAGACTGTAGCAGGCTGTAGCAACTGTAGGAAGACGGAATGCCTCCCTCATCGTAGAAGACTCTCACGGCTTCTTGTAGATCCCCAAAAAACACGCTGTAGAATTCTCTCGATCACCCATCATGGAAATACTTGTAATCACCCTGGACAACATGGCAGCAACCTCTCTTCACGGCTGGTGGACGTCTTGCTGGTGTCGGGGAACGACTTTTGGGCGTTAGTATGTCAGTCAGGTCTTTGGTCAATCTAAGAAAATTAACCCAAAACATACTACCTCTATCAACAACGATCTCAAAAAGGTCAGAAATACTAACTGAAACGTCTCCCAATTAACTCCCTAAAATATGACTACTAAAATGATAAGTCATTATCACAACTCTCTAAGAAAAAAACATCAAGTTCTCCAATTCAATTCTCCAAACTCGCACATCAGCACACACACAACTCAGAAATCACAGCAACTCCACGGAATTCTGCACTCACATTTCGAACTCGAATGTGCTCACACACAAAAAAAGAAAAAAATTCGCAACGAGCCCAAGAAAGAAAAGAATCACGTAACACCCAGACCCAAAAAATTCTCTCTAGTTCTGACATTTAAACACACAAAATCAGCAAAATCTCCTACTTTTAACAGCAAAAAACCCCTTTACTGCTCAATAATTAATCACAATGAGACTTAATGTCAAACTCCCACCCTTTCGTAAATAGCAACCCTCGAAAAATTACACCTCCGGTAAAATCAAATCTCCCGTCCAAAAAAGAAATGCTACTTAAGCTCAATCCCCAAATCATATCTCGTAGGGTGAAAAGGAACGAAAAATAATAAAAAAAAAAATAATCACAAGTAGATTTCCCAATCACAAAATACATAATACATGTATAATATGCATAAACTCCCGCGTTTTCCCCAAGAATGCTCCATGTAAAGTTATGGAATTTGCCAGAAAGCAAACTCTCATACTTGCGCTTTCGTGAAATGCTATAGCCACATTTCCAGATATTGCAAAAATTCTGATCTGTCGCCATCAGAGAAAAAGAATCAGCACACGCTCACCACACGGCTCATCACATCGCTTGTCAGCAGAAAAATCGCCTGCGGACGCATGCTCTAACATCAGCATAAGAATTGTCTAGTAAGACACATAAGTTTGGAAACTCATGATTCTCAAGAAAAAAAAGTCTAACTGACACATTTCACAGAATTAACTCCAGAATATGACTAATGTGTTCAAAATTCGTCTCGAAGACTTATTCTCTCAACATGACTTTTCCCCAATTATATTTCTCCAAGAATAACACACTTGTGAACATGAAAATGCACACACATCTCCATATGACTCTTAATGCAGTAATGCCATTCGCCTCTAAATAGTCACGAAATCAAAAAAGAGAACCACAGAAAACTTCTCTTGCTCAAAAAAAAAACTCCATAACCACGAAAAAAAAAAAGGTCACCCAGCCCGAAGATTAATTCCAACTCCATTATGAGACACCATATCAATAATAACACCACTCCGGTTATAAAAATATCCTCCATTTGGTTAATAACAACATTATATTATTCTCTTATTTCTACTCTAGCCACATGTCAGTAGAAAAAAGACACCACTCCAAGAATAGAGAATAGTCACCTCTATTTCGGCAAATACAAAATATTTACCATCTATTTATTTCCACAATAACTCCATGTGGAACAAAACAAGGCTCCAAATAATATATCTCCAAAAAATGTGCACTCAAGGCATCTAACTCACACACTCCCAAATATTGCCCCATAATCTCCAAATATGTGTCTCCATTTGCAACAAAGATGCTGCAAAATAATGAACTAAACATAGCTCACACCACTATTGGCAAATATCATGGCCAAAAATATATCTCCCATATATATATCTCAAATAAACTCCAAAATAATAATATACCTCCAATTATCTCTCCAAATATATATATTCTCATTATAACTCAATTATACTCAATTATAACTCCAATTCTCCAGAGAATAACTCAATGTTTATAGTAAAAAACTATAAAAACTCACTCCATTTAGCATAACTGCTAAAAAAGGGCAAAAACTCGGCAAATAAAACTGTCTAGAAAATTCTAGAAAAAACCACCAGAACTCCCAACTCACAGTGTCTAAGCAAAGACTTCCCCATATGCACTATGACATAAGTCACTAGAAAACTTAACCAAGTTTCCTATCTCTCACAAAGTTGTCACAAATACAACAAAGGTAGTGTGCAAGAAACTCACAATTTCTGGAACTAAATATCCAGAGAAAAAAATGTAGTGCCATTACGTATGCATTCAAAACATGCAAGAAATTCTCCCCTATATTACTCTATAGCATCAAATAGCTAAAACACGAACACGTTCCCGAACAATGACTCTAAGTCACGAACTGAGATAATATTCACACTAACTGGAGAGAAAAAACAAATTCAAATTCACCCATGGTAAAAAACTTGTGTCAGCGATGGCTAATTTCCAAAAAAGGAGAAAAGAAAAATCATCGGCACCATTAACTATCTCCCGTAACACACTAGATGTCAAGCAATTATCTGCTGACTCATAAAAAAAGAAAAAAAAACTAAAACAATGTGTTGTTAGTTCTTCCCAAAAATCACAAAAGATTTCACCTCCTTGACAGCATTAAAACACCCACGTATTAGTATATAAAAAATCAGTATCAGAAATATCATTATCATCAAAATCACCAAAAAAAAATTGCTATCATCAAAATCATCAGTATCAGTACAAAACAAAAATATCACCAAAGTTAATGCTGTCCATTCTCCAAAAATTCAGCACAAAACTCAGCAAAATTCACACACAAAATTCACCAAGATTCA
>NC_061089.1:82060629-82080629 GCF_015104395.2 Macrobrachium nipponense
AAAGCTGCCACACAGTTGATTAACATATAAACACAGGGTATGTTCCTCAAAAAAAAAAAAGTGAATAAGGATCCATGATGGTGAGGATTATTGCAACAAATTTTAATAATGCACAAAATTAAAAAAAAAATAAAAACTGTGACACCAGAATACCGTAATTTCCCCAAATTTAATATTTGCATACCTTTACAAACATCAATAAACATGAAATATACGAATAGCTATCCTAGCAAATTTGTGAATAGTGATTATTGCTAGGCACTGGGATTAATGCATAAAAATAATTTGTACCTGACAGGCATGAAAAAATGATGGATCATTAAAAATATAGTTTCACTTGCCATAAGTGGAGAAGGTTTTGTCTTGCTTATTATTTCTGTAGAGCAGTCAGTTACATCAATCAACAGATAAGCAGGGCCTGTCAACAAAGAGTTTGGGGAAAGGCCGTCAGTGATGAAAAGACCATGCCAAAATTGCGTTCGTAATTCGCAGACAGAAAGACGAGGATGTAGCATGGTTTGCTGTGAGTCCAGAGCGACACAAAGCCATTCGTCGGCACTGAGAGTTTGGCAATCTTCATGGCACTGGAAACTAGAGATATTTCTTCACTCTTCTCCTTTTACTCTTTTTCAAAGTGAAAGGCTTATGCTGATAGCATTCCTCCCATAAATAAGAGCTGGCTATCGAGAGTCGCTCTCAGGTATTGCAGACGTCCTTCACCAGGTGAAAACCGATTTTATAATGGCTACTGAAATTATTGGTGTAATTTTTAACTTCACCACCACGGCATCAGACAAGATGACATCCATCCAGTAAATGTATAGTAGTCCTGCATCTAATCCTGCTCAGTATCTCTCTGAATTTGGTCAAATTTGTAGGAGGGATGAATTGGGAACATCAAATCAAGCTGACCTCTCCATGTGTCTACTATCAGTCTGTGAAGAGAAATTTAGAGTACCTTCAACTGCTGCACTAATAGTCCTCTGATGTTGAAGTGGGACTCCAAACATTGCCGGTTCGAGTCATGTTTGCAGGTGTAGTGCCTGGAAGAACCTGACAGAAGTTCTATGCCCATGGAGGACTTATTGTTTTCCAGATGTTCGGGGTCCCGCCACTCAGCTTTTTTTAAATTTTTTATATTCTTCCCCAATAATATTTTCATAGTAAATAGCGTCATCATCGTAATTAATGCATGAATGGAAAGGAAGGCAGCCTTGCAGTGTTAATGTAACTTGCCCTTGAAGGTAACAAAGTAGCTCCATGTCTACGTTTTGCAATCTTGGCCTTAGATCGCTTCACTTTGTTGGATTTTGCGTGAAAATTTCTTTGACTGTATACTGTCTGCAGATTCCAGTCCCCATTAACCAGTATGCCTTGAAGATCACATTATTCGCCTCATCGCCCCCACTTTAAGAAAATGCTCGTGGCAGAACAGTTTTCCCTGCTGTCAGTCTTCGTTACAAAGTTTAGGTAGGTCAGATCATGGCTCTTTTGCCTTTTAGCAGCCTATGATTCTGGTCCAATAACCAATTTCCTTCTCTTTTCACAGGTTGGGAATCACTGCTGATGTTGGCGTTGGCACTGGGTTCAGAACTGATTGGCTGCTACTACTTTTATAGGGTAAACCAAATCATCAAGTATTGTTTAACTATCACTATAGTCAAGCGAGCGGCCTTTCCCTAACCTTTTCCATTTCCTTCTCTTTAGTAACACTGCCTATTATGTTATTACTCCACCTTGGTTAGTGACAATACTGTTACCAAGATTCATTACCGGAAAAGCCTCGTAATCATCACCATAAGCATCGCCTAACACGAAACATTATCCAGAAGTCAGCCATTTTCATTTTTTTTTTTTTTGCACTATAAGCGGACAACCAGGTCAAACTGAACACTACAACAGAACCTACGGCGATTAAAGTTAGTGTGGCTCTTATATTACCGATCGATGATTAATGATACCGACGATAATAGCGATACAAGTTTTTATTTACGGAGAAACCACGTGTGTTCAATGAATATCGAATGTTCCTAGAGCCGATTGGCTCTGACCTTACATTAACAAACAAGTAAAAAATGCGCCGAAATTTCTTCGGCGCAATCGAGTTTTCTGTACAGCGTATAATGCTGCAATTTGGTAAGTTTGATGATTGGAGAGTGAATGATCAACATACCAATTTGCAGCCCTCTAGCCTCAGTAGTTTTCAGGATCTCAGGGCTGACAGAAAATGTGCGGATGGACAGACAAATGGACATCTCAATAGTTTTCTTTTGCAGAAAACTAAAACTTTGATTGGCTGGACAGCCGCTTGGCGCATGATATGAGTCTAGGTGATAAGGTATCTCATACAACCACCCTCCAGAATTAGGGTACGTAGATTCGCTGGTTGACTTTCTGCAAGTCGTACAGCATGATTCTTGATGACAGAAATTCCTTAAATGACGCCCCCGGAATCATGGTTTATAATAGTCTGTCCTTGGCGCTGAGCGGAAAATAACTTGACGTTAAAAGAAATTTTCGGCCATAATGAAGGATGGGAAAATCATTATTCTGCTTGCTAGATTTTTCTCGAATGTTTGTGAAACTTGAATTTCGTTGTTATGGGGAATAGCAGGTTTCCCGAGAAACACTACTCTATACTCTGTTTTTTTTTTATTTATTTTTTTTTTTCATCTGTCCACCGCCTGTGGTGTTTTCGTATGGTAACACTGCGTCCTGGGCTTTAGATAGTTCCGCTATGTGTAAGTTTTAGGTAAATAAAAGGATATCTGGGTGTACATTTGCAACTGAAAAGTGTTTTAAGATTTACTGTATGCGAATTACACCGTTAATATTCGAAATAGGATCTTGTTATTAATGTTGAATGTAAGCTGAATGTAACTATCTAAAGCCCGGGACGCAGTGTTACCATACGCAAACACCACAGGTGAATGGACAGATGGAAAAAAACCGAGTATAGTGATGCTGAAAAAAAATATTGCTATTTCTAGCGTTTTCGGTGATGTTCTCGATATCTGAGATCTCGTGGCTTTAACTTATTTGACGCTTTGGAAGGAAAACACAGGAGAATTTGCAAGTGAAATTATTTTTTCTTTTTTCCAATTTCCAAAAAAACGGAAAATAAAATAAAATAGCTTTTATTTATGGTACCTGACAATAGCATTGCTATTTCTCGTTTTCCAGAGTTGGAAGCTGTTTCCTTGAACGATACTCGGAAATTTTTAAAAGCCTGAAGTTTATTGCTTGAGTTCAGGCTTGATCTTAATTTTATTTAGGGAACATTCTCTTTAATGTACTGGTTTTTATATAACTATCATTTCATAATTACAGAAATACAAAAATATTTTCTGAGCCTGGTGAATATTACCAGCGAATTTTTCTAAAATATCAAAGATATAAACGTCTCTAGGTATTGCGAATAAATCATATTGTTTTCTCCTGATAAAAAAAAACACGAAAAAACCATTTAGACGCCGTTGATGAAATTATGTTTTTTCTCTGAAAATAAAAAAAATTCCAATAATATATTTTCAGATATTAGTATCACCAACTAAGAATTACTCAAAAATACCCTAATTAATCAGATATGAAAGGATATAGTATTAAATACCAAACTTCTTTTACATGGAAATAAGATAAATGCCCATGTTGTTTTCTCATATCGTTAATAGTGCAAAACAGATGATATGCATACACACACACATGCATATATATATATATATATATATATTATATAGAATATATATATATATTATATCTGTATATCTATATATATTATATATATATATATATGCATACGATATAACAAAACAGTTTAAGCATTCGTCCAATTTCCGTGTAAAACATGGTTGGTATTTCTACTATATCCTGAAATATCTGATTACTGAGGGTATTTTCGAGCAACTCTTCGTTGGAATTCTAATATCTGAAAATATATCACTGCATTTCTTCATATTTTCAGGGAAAAGTAGTTTTATTAACGGCAACTAGATATAATGAGTCGTGTTTGGGGATACCGAGAAAAATTTATAGGATATACTCGCAATAACCTAAAGACGTTTATATCTTTGATATTTGAGAAGAAATCGTTAGTAATATTCACTATGTTAAGAACATTAATTTCTATTTCTCTAATTATGAAATCATAATTATATGAAAATGTAGCATATTAAAAAGAATGCTAACAATTTAAATTAAGATCAATAAATTATGCAAAAAAAAAATTCTTATTAAAAAATTTGGTGTTTGCTCTAAGGTATTCAAACTTTTTTATTGGCAATATAGGTTTAAATTTCATGTTAACTCAATTTTAATCGTTACATTTAGAGTTCTCAAAAGGAATGCAACTACAGTACATGCTAATTGCATCACCTTAAATACATATTACCTGTGTTTCAGTAATATTTCATTTACCAATGGGAAGTTGGAATATTTTGTTTTTAGGCATAAAACTATTTTTCTGAGTTGAAACTATCTCATTATTTATATACTAATTGTTATGTGAAGAAATCCTTGAATCAAACTTAGTACCGATTCAACAAAATGCAAACTAGTTAAAGGGTGAAATGAATTACCAAACCTTTCCATATTGAAAAGAAAGTTTTCCCACTTCAGTTGTGCTTCTTTCTTCTTAGGAAAACAAATGAATATTGAAGGTGTCACCTCTCTGAGCAAGCGAGAGAGAGAGAGAGAGAGAGAGAGAGAGAGAGAGAGAGAGAGAGAGAGAAACTGTCCATATACAAGTGAGTAATGTATTTATTTTATTCGAAATGTAGCTTTTACATTATAATACAAAGCTAATTATTAACACGAGTCACTGTTCTTCAAGATAATAATGCAATTAACTGGCACTAATTACGTGAATTTTTACGTTATATAGTAAAAACGTTGCTTTTAGTAGAAAAACATTTTTTAATGACTAGATGATCTTATTGAATATTACATTTTCTATTATTGCTGTGCACGATCAGTATTTTTGTTAATAAAGAGGTATAAACTGTTGTCCATGGCCTAAATAACCTCCCTCCAGAATTGTGGATTCGCTCTCCAAATTTACATAGCCATAGTTTGTTCAAATCACATTTATTTAGTCATTGTTTACATTTGGATATCCAATGGAACTAATTTAGCTATGATTGATAAATGATAGCCTTGGAAATTACTTGAACTTTTACCGGAGATATTAAGCAGATGGCTGACAGATAAACGAAAATGTATTACTTTTTTTGACGTTTGTGAACTTTTATTCATTGCTTCATGTTACCAGTTCATAAGAACGAGAATGCAATTTTCCCCTCTTTCCAAAATTTGAGAGGGAAAAGACCCTTTCATCTATTATCGTTGTTAATATTATTTCCCCTCGGTTCCCCTCAGCCTGGGCAAGGGTGAGGGGAAGCTGCTGCATCGTTGGGAAGTTTAATTCCCCTTTACGAAATCCAAACATCGTCTCTAATTTCATTTGCATACGATTTGCTGTGAATCACTTAAGTGCACATTAGGCAAACGCAATTCTTTCATTGCTTTTCTTTCAAAAGCTGGAAGCTGGAATATTGGAAAACTATTCATCGGTTACGAATCTTTGTTTCTATCCATTTGTTGTTTGGTCTTTCTTTCTTCGTTTGCTGGTTTTCTACGTTTAATCCTTTCATTTTCTTTCTCCACTGCAATTCTTTCTTATTGTCAATTATCTCAGGTAACTTGGCTGAGAGGGTTGATTTGATTTGTTTTTAATCTTTCGGGAATTATAATTGTAAAGTGGAGTTTGAGTAATTTTATTTTAAAAACAATAGTCATCTGTTAGATAGAATGATCAAGTGATACACGAATTCGTTAATATGATGATAGTTTACTTTTTAAAATGATTTGAAAAAAAGCTATTACAGTATGAGAGAGAGAGAGAGAGAGAGAGAGAGAGAGATAGAGAGAGAGAGAGAGAATATCGTATTGTTAAATTGCTTCTATTTCCTGAATGTGCAAAACCGAATTCGTTTCCATTTTATACATGGCATCAACTCTATCCAGTTGGTTTTAATGTAAAAGCCATAGTACATATACCATGTTATGTTTGTCATCAATTTCGTGTAAACCGTTGCCCTCATCATGAATAAAAGAAAAATGGCCCTAACATATTTATCAAAAAGGGATATTCCGTTGAATTTTAATCTTTACCATAGTTTAAAATCTCATTGTTAACAGACTACAATAACCTCAGTTTCAATCATTTTTCTTAGCATAAAGTGATGCTTACTTGGCTTATATTAAACCGGCTTATGCCAACACGGGCTACTGCCTAAAAGCAGTCCATGCGTCTAATCAAGTTTAGCTAAGTGTTCCAGCCTGAGAGGCCTGACGTGGCCGTATGCATTAAAAATAACCAACAGAGACGTAACATTCATGCATACCAATAAAATGCAAAACTATTACATTTTGTAATTTACATATAACCAATAAATGAACAATGCATAAACATATTCTATTAATCATTTAGGATACCTGTTATTTATTCGTGTTAAATGTAAAGCTCACACAGGAAACTTTCACCAATTTAGTTATATTTAATGCAAAAGCAGTCCAAGAATAGATCGGAAGTTGATGAGCAACAGAGATGTAAAGGTTTTCCTAATGAATACTGACACCCAACATCTCAGGGGGAGTGAGAATACAGACAAAAGCTCTCATGGAAAACCGTCTATTGCATGGTGTCGGAGACACCAGTGACCCCATCAGGGAAGGACTTACAATTATTTAATGCTATTTCAGCACATAATTATTTTTCAGTAATTATTTTCCAACCTCATTGACAATGCGTTAACGTTATAATTTTCTATCCTCAGTTATTTCAATGTTTTAACGGCCACTTTCAGGTGATTGTCATTTAAAGGAACCTTCACATTTTCATCTTCTAAATAATTCACGTTTCCACTGCAGAGAACTATATAAAATTGCCAATTTGTGTTTCATACCTCTGAATATATATATATATATATATATATATATATCATATATATATATATATATATATATATATCTATATATAGTATATATATATATATATATATATATATATATATATATGAATTCTACCGATCTGATCAATGTTTCATCCCGCACTGCAAGAATGTAGAATTCTCTGCCTGCGTCTGTGTTTATAGGGAGACGGATTACTGTTGTAGACTAAGTATATATCACAGAGAGGTATAACAATTACATGCTTTAGAGTTTAGACAATATATCCTCAACATTTTAAAAATAAATTCTTACTTTTTGTCTATACGTGATTAGTTTTCGCCAAGAACGAACCGAATGTATTTCAGATAACGTCCGTCATGTGATAATTTTTCTATGCGAGAAACATTTTATATAAGGAGTAAGTTATCTTAATCTTATTCAGTGTTAGGAAAAAGTTGAGCCTCCCAGACTCTAAAACGAATTTTCGCAAGCATATTAGTTTATAGAGAAAAGTGACCTACTTATTAGTTTTTGAGACTGGGATACTCAAGTTCTTACGAAAACATATATCAGAGGGACAATCCCAATGTTAAAAAAGATCAAGATTACTTACCTTTTATCTAATGTTTCTCCCATTGAGAACTAATCACATAACGGAAGTTCTTTAATATATATTCCATTTTATTTTTTATTTTTAGGAAACCAATCAAGCAGAGACAAACGAAAAAGAAAATACAATCATTGTTTACGTATTTATATAACCTAAAAATTGGGCAAAATAAGAACTACATGTATGTTTTTCTGTAATATGAATCAAATCAAATAGAGTGATCAAGTTTACAATTCGATACAAGGAAAAGCTTTTGATTACCTCGGCGATTTTAGAAAGTTATTAATCAATGATAAAGTCATTTCTCTCGCCAGGAGCAGTGTAACAAAACAATAATCATCCACATTTTTACCAGAAAATTTCTTTGTAATTTTGTTGATGAATTTATTTTGTATAAAAACTTAAAGGAAAAAAGACACAATTACGTCTCTCTGACATTCCTTCCCTCTCTTACCTCATGGGTAGACCACCTTGTCATTTCTCTCCCTCCTTTTATCAACATTAATAATAATTACACATTTCTCATTATTACGAAAATATGATTATAATTGCTTTTATCATTATTACGTATTTCTGCGAAATTTTTCATCATTCCTATGCAGATTTTTTCAGCAAGATATTTTTCACAAGCAATTTTGCAAATTAGATTCCCATGCAAATATTAAAAAAAGAAAAAAAATGGTAGAAAGAACCATCAGCCCCAGCTTGAGCAACAAAGAAACCAGTATCATCTCGTTTCAAGCTATTTACGTGGCTGTAAGTTAGTGATCTGAGCGAATTTTCCATTACTTTTATGGTATTACCTAGAAATTGCGAGAGAGAGAGAGAGAGAGAGAGAGAGAGAGAGAGAGAGAGAGAGAGAGAGTTGGACTTCTGCTGTTCATTCAGATGGACGAAAGTTTACTGTAACTATTATTGATTCAATTATATCGAATGTTAGAATTTATGTACTAGCCATATGAAGTAATACTTATGCTGAATTCTTACTCATAAGGAATAAAGAAAGAATCAGATAATCAAAAAGGACAGGAGAAAGGGAAAGAAAACTCGGATTAAAGACAAGCTGGCATACATCCGCCTTCTGTAATAAGCAACGTTATAAGGTCCCCCAATTTTATTATTCCTTTTACCCTTCTTGCGACATTGTAAGACTGTTCGATTGACACAGCGGTGCGTAAGTCGAAGGAGCTTCCGATGCTATTCAATATTTGACCTTCAAAGAAAGACCCACTTGCCACTAAAACAAACAACGTGGGCCAGTGTACATTGCAGTAAATTGGATTCACAAGCACAGCACATTCGAGGATAGAGCATATCATCTCTGAAAACCTGTTTGGTTATAATCCACCCCTTTATTGGAATTATAATCCAAGAGGGTAATCATAGACAAGGAATATTGTCCACGTACATCGGCGAGCTCTTGGGATCCGCCTAATGCGTTTAACGTCAACAATGAGTGTCACTAGTCCTGCCAATTATAGATAACAGCATTAGAGAGGTTCTGCTTTGTCGGATTAATGGCCGAGAGGCAGAAGACATCCTAGAAGGACGACGTACAAATCGGGAAAGAGAGTCACTCCCTAAGGTAATCTTACTTTCCTCGAGCCGGAATTTTGAAAAAGATTAAACAAGTTTAAATTGCACCGAAGTTTCTTCTGTGCAATCGAGTTTTCTGTACAGCGTACAATGGTGTATGAAACTCTCAGCCAAAGCGCATGAAACTCTCAGCTGCGGTTCATGAGATTTTCAGCCACGGCCTAGTGGTGGCCTGAGTTGTTGGCACTTATTGCGGTGCCAGATGCGTGATCATGGCTAAATTTCATCTTAAATAAAATAAAAACTACTGAGGCTAGAGGGCTGCAATATGGTATGTTTGATGATTGCTGGGTGCATGATCAACTTTACAATTTGCAGCCCTCTAGCATTAGTATTTTGTAAGGTCTTAGGGCGGATAGGAAAGGTGCGGATAAACAGAAAAAGGCATCTGAATAGTTTTCTTTTACAGAAAACTAAAAATGACTATCACCCAATAGGTAGATTGAATCAAGTATGGAATTCAAATGGACGGAAACTTCATATGAAAGTAAGAATGAACGGAAGTCTAGTGGAGTCAAATATGTAGCGATATTTAAAAATTTGTTGTCGATTTATGAATAAAGCTTTTTAGAGGAATATTTTACGTCAGCAGGCAGTGTGGAACTTGAAATGTTGGCATAAGGTATACCAGAAAGTCATTATGAAAGAATGATGGAGATGTCTGGTACACGTCCTCCACACAATCCCTTGGAGAATAGTACGTGATGGTACCAAGTGTGCACCTGAAGAGATGGAAGACCCAGACCCACTTGGGCAAGAATTATAAGAAGGTATGATGGGCATGAGTAGAATGTGGTGCAAGTTAAAGTGCAAGAAAGACATGTGGATCACAATTTTAGAATTCCAAAGAGGCCCTCTGCGTCACACTGCTTTGGAAGCGATGTTATATGTATATATATATATATATATATATATATATATATATATATATATATATATATATATATATATACAATATCAGAGGAAGGAGAAATTCCAAAATCCTTTTAATGCGGTTTATTATGCTGACGTTCCAGGACCATATGCCCCATTCTCGAAGTTACCAATAAAAAAAAAACCAACAGAATTCAAAATAGACACAGAAGAAAAAGTGATAAAAAGTTATTTCTTAACATGAAGAAATAACTTTTTATCATGATATAATCTGAGTCTATTTTTAATCATGATTATTTTTGCAGCGTCGAGAATGAGAAACATGGTCCTGAAGCGTCAGCATAATAAATCACATTAAAGGATTTTGAGATCTCTCCGTTTTCCTATCTTGTTTATCTGTTTGCAAGCAACCGCCTTCAACTTTAGTGTATATATATATATATATATATACTATATATATATATATATTATATATATATATATATATATTATATAATATATATATATATATCTATATATATATAGTATGTATACACTATACTTGAAGGCGGTTGCTTGCAAACAGATAAACAAGATAGGAAAAAGGAGATCTCAAAATCCTTCAATGTGATTTATTATGCTGACGCTTCAGGACCATGTATCTCATTCTCGACACTACCCAAATAAACAGGATTAAAAATAGACTCAGATTATATCACGATACAAAAAGTTATTTTTTCATGTTGAGAAATAACTTTTTATCACTTTTTCGTTTGTGTCTATTTTTAAGTCTGTTTTTTTTTTTTTTTTGTTTTTTTTTTTTTTTATTGGTAACTTCGAGAATGGGGCATATGGTCCTGAAACGTCAGCATAATAAACCGCATTAAAAGGATTTTGGAATTTCTCCTTCCTCTGATATGTTATATATATATATATATATATATATATGTATATATATATATATATATATATATATATATATATATATGTATATATATATATATATATATATATATATATATATATATATATATATATATATATATATATATATATATATATATATATATATATTATATACGTATAACATCCCCTCCAAAGCGGTGTGACGCAGAGGGCCTCTCTGGAATTCTAAAATTGTGATCCACATGTCTTTCTTGCACTTTATCTCTCACCACATTCTACTCATGCCCATCATACCTTCTTATAATTCTTGCCCAAGTGGGTCTGGGTCTTCCATCTCTTCAGGTGCACACTTGATACCATCACGTACTATTCTCCAAGGGATTGTGTGGAGGACGTGTACCAGACATCTCCATCATTCTTTCATAATGACTTTCTGGAATACCTTATGCCAACATTTCCAAAGTTCCAACACTGCCTGCTGATGTAAAATTTTCCTTCCTCTAAAAAGTTGTTTTTCTTAAATAAAATCGACAACAAATTTTTAAAATGTCGCTACATGATATTTGACTCTACTAGACTTCCGTTCATTCTTACTTTCATATGAAGTTTCCGTCCATTTGAATTCCATACTTGATTCAACCTACCTATTGGGTGATAGTCATTTTTAGCTTTCTGTCAAAGAAAACTATTCAGATGCCTTTTTCTGTCTATCCGCACCTTTCCTATCCGCCCTAAGATCTTACAAAATGCTGAGGCTAGAGGGCTGCAAATTGTAAAGTTGTCCTTAAAATATATTTATTGCGACTTTTCAAAATGCAAAGGTTTCATTTTCAAGCTTTAAAGACATAAAACAATGAAATTAACATTAAGATTACTATTTATTGTTGTCTGCCTTTATAGCTTGAAAATGAAACCTTTCTGTTTGAAAACGTCGTAATAAATATATTTTAAGGACCACCTGAGATGGACTTCCTCCTTCAACAGTCTTCTATTGTTCGAGTCACCAGTAACCACCATATCTTGGGAACTTTATATATATATATATATATATATCTATATATATATATATATATATATCTATATATATATATATTATATATGTGTGTGTATATATATATATATATATATATATATATATATATATATACACATATATCCACACTTGTGGGTTCGGATTTGTGTGCGCATGCGCCTGAACGCCACATCCATTGACGGAATCAACACTGCCGCTACAGGCTGTCAAAACCATAATCCGCCATCCGAATTCCCTTCTCTTCATTTCGCTCTTTCTTTTCGGGAAAACTTTCTTCTCCGTTTTTGGAAAGAAGTCTTCGCCACTGCCGGAAATGACGGTTCCGTTTCGATTCCGGAACACAAACGCGATAGACTTTCCGTTCCAAACCATTTCAGGGGAAAAAGCGAAGACTGTTTGACTTTGTGGAAGATCTGCCGGTGTCCCGTGATAATGGAAACAGACATACTTCAATAAAGAACCATTACTGCCGCGATGCCAACTTTTAATGGACTTTTTACTTTTTCCTTTTTTTTTTTTTTTTGAGACCAGCTTTCCAACGTGAGTGATTTTATGCTTCTGTCTAACAAAGTTTCCTCTGGCGTTTGGTTTGCGTTTGCATTGGTGTTTTGGCGTTTAGAGCCTTCGCTGGAATGGGGTGCAGCAATAGTGGTATATTTAGAGAATTGTGGTTCAATCCCGGCCTGCCTCTACCCGCAACCTTATTGCAAAAAGACCTGCCAAGAATAGGCAGTATGGCGCGCGCACACAAACACGCACAAACATAAATAAATAAATATATATATTATATATATATATATATATATATATATATATATATATATATATATATATATATATATTATATATATATATATATAATATATATATATATACATATATAAATTATAGAAAACAGAAATACTGCACATCCTACGTCCTCTTTATTCTATTCGTAATGATCGTCCAACCTCACATATTATTAATGGAAAAAATCTACCGCAATATCTTCATTTAATCAATATAAAATACCATTCATGAATGATTAATCACAGTTCGTGGACAAAATGAAACTTTCAACACATCAAGGCACGTTGTGCTAAGTTTCATGGATATGGATTATTTTTAACACTGAGCGTAACCGTTATCAAATTCTTAATACCTCAAAAGTTAAATGAATATTTTTGCAATAAAGGTAACAGTCAGTAATGACAAAAATTCGTGTAATGAAACGAACGGTTATTCATATTATATATGAGAGTGACGGTTCTCATCCTTTAGTCATTAAATATCTTCGTAATGATTAAATTGAGTTCTCTCTCTCTCTCTCTCTCTCTCTCTCTCTCTCTCTCTCTCTCTCTCTCTCTCTCTCTCTCTCTCTCTCTCTCTCAGTTTATCAGTTTACATGCCAGAAGCATCATGCAATGTCCTATTTGTTCGTCTATTTGTCTGACCGTTTGCATGTCTTCCATAATCTGTTTACAGAGATAATACTCCGGGCGTTTCTATCGCTGCATCTGGGTTGTATATCTCCATGTTCCATTGATGTTCTTAGCGCCAGTATTTGAAAGACCACAGTGACTGTTTTGATATTACGAAAACGTGAGACAGTGTGAAAAATCCTTTATACGTACAGCTCTGTTCAAAATCTGTCTCGTAATGTTTCAACCTGTTATGGGGGCCGAGTTGCCGAGTGTATTATGAGCAAACTATAATGTCCAGGCATCTGTACCATAAAAATGTACCTTTCACGTTATTAGAATATAATCCGTCCCCACCTTATGCTTGTATGGGATACAATGATGGTACATCAAAAGTATTTCCTTATAATACGGTATTTACGTCTTAACCATTAATTGAATTTGAAATGAATTTGTCATTACGTGGAACGTTGCCCTGGTAATTACGTAATCTATGGCACTACACAGAAGAGAAACAAAAGATACCTAAAAAAAAAAGAAAAAAACAAATCTTGTCAATATTAAATCATCTTTGGGTTCATGTGACCTCTCGGATTTACTACCAGAATTATTTTTTAAGCCAATACAATGTAGGGAATAATGTTGATAATCTTAAACTTTCTAAGGAAACATGGCCTCCAATATGGATATTGATATCAACATCAAGTAATATCCAACGCTTTGTGACATTTAATAAGAAACTTTATGATAAAAAAGCAACATTCTGTGAACAAATGTGTCATTTTCTCAGCCTTCCTAAGTAAAACTTTCGGAATATGAAATGAGACGGCGGATAATTTTTTTCAATATTCAGGAAAGTTTCAGTCGGGACAAAATTTGTAGTAAGATGCAAATAGGAGACTTCTAGTCGTTTGGATAACTTAAGGGGAAATATTAGAATAAAGAAAATTAAATGAATGTCGATATTTGATCTAGATTGTGAACTAAGTAGCCTAAGGCTCAAGAAATTAGGAATATATTTCATCAAATTATTTAGATGAAAATATTTTTTTTAAATGGATTTTCATTTCACTAATATTGGCGATAGCGGGTCATTTCTGGTATCTAGAGTATATGTAAGAATAAAAAAAAGTCGTTAGGAAGCAAGGAGCTCTCACTCAATAATGGTGTTCTTATTCACATACATACATACATACATACATACCTACATACATACATAAATACATTTTATCTATGGCCTTTGGTATGTGAACTAAATACAATGAATTTTGAATTCATGAAGTAAACTGAAGCAAAATAATCGAATATCTATCATCAGTAACGGCGATAGCGAGAGCTTTATTAACCATTTCGAATTAACTTTATTGAGAGTCAAGTATCAGATATTAAAAAATGATTCAATTCTAAACAGAAGACTGAATGAACATGTGGCCATTTGGCTTGAGTAATAAAGTGTTGAGAAACGAATTATAGAATCACCGGCTACGTGAACAAGAAAAGACGAGGATTATCATATTGTTTCCAATGGTTTGTCAGAAAAACAAAGAACGGAAGATAACGTTAGTGAAAAAAATTTAACTGATAGATGGAAAAATCTAACATGGTTAAAAGATTAATTTTATGTAAACCAAATATACATTAAAGGTTACGGGGAAACGAGGCAGAAAGTTCGAAAGCGTGGCATCAAATACAAAAAAGACCTTTTATGAGGAAGCCTAATAAAAACAAAACAAGGTTAACGGCAAAAATTAAATAAAAAAAAAGAAAACTTATAAAATTATTCGAAACAACATAAGGGATGGAACTATTTATAGAGAGAGAGTAGGCGAGATGGAAAGGTCGAAATGGCCGAATGGAGACGTGTTAGGGATCGAATAAACTGGGCTTTGCAGAGAGAGAGGACTTCCGCCTGGAAGGCCACGGGGTGGCGTGGTCTTGGCACCCCGGTGGGCCCCAGAGACGAGTCTAAGAGGATTTGTCAGCGAAATCGTGAACGGAAGAAGTGGGGGGAAGGCTTTAGAGCTGCGCATATTTCCACCTCGTGAAATCCCTCCTCTAGATGCGACAAAGAAGGATACTTTGAGAAAAATACAAAGTGAATATGTTATCGAAGCATAGGCAGGAGTCTAAGGTTCAATTGCCTTGACGAAATTGGTAAGCACATCCATATATATGGGATACTTATATTCTCACCAGGTAAAATCTTTCCTACGAATGCGGGAGCGAGGGTTATTTCTGGAGTAAAATTCGATTATTGGAAATATAAGAAAACCAAATTATATTACATGATTCGAATTTTGTTACTTTTGTTATAAGACTATTCCTACGCGATATAAACCTTCTTTCAGAAGCTAGAGGTAAGAATTACATTTTGTTAAAATCTTCACTTTTAAGAAAGGAAGCTGCCCTTGGTCTCAATCGTGACAAAAATGATTAGTGAATCGTGTAGTCAGTGGAGTAGGAAGCTGCAATCCCGTAAAACGAAAACACTATTGATTAGTAGATATTATACTGAATTTCGACCCCATCCTCCCCTTCAGCTGGATGGGACCCTTGCTAAACATATCGGAACCTTTAACTACACTTGGTGTACCTTTTAAATCGTCTTACTTTTGAGAAACTACTAATGAGTGCCAGTGAAAGCTTAAAAAAAGTTAAAGATTGTAGTACGTAAGACCTCACATATTTGTAATAGTGATAAAATGAATGTAACTTGTTCTAGGTGATTTGTTCTTCCTTTACTAGAAAACTGTTCTCCGGTGTTGACGTCTGCTTCTTTCAGAGACTTGTCTCTTTTAAATAGAGTGGTTCTTGGTGTTAAGTTTCTGTTTCCTAACCTTAGCAGTTACGACTTGGATCATCGAAAGATGGTCTCTTGTTTGTCAGTTTTTCATAAGTTTGTATTCTAAAAGAGGACTTTCATATTCACCACTGATCCCTACTCTTCGGACTTCCCAGTTCCAGAAGTCCTTTATTCCTCACACCGTTGGACTATGAAACAGACTCAAAAGTTCAATGAAGATGTAATGTTTTACAACCCTAAAACAATTCTCGTTTTTATTTTATAATCTACTTACATTTTCAACTATCTATTTGTTAATTTAAATGAATAAAAAAAATTCTAGTAACAGATATCTTCTTTTCCTATAATCTTCTCTAACTTTTCTCAAATGTACACCATATCCTTTGGAAGCTTGAATTCCAAGTCAATAGCCCTGCTGGCTCCTTTCGTATAAATAAGTTTCATCTTCTGAATAACAATGATAACAGTAATATTGAAGGAATGTATATTTAACCTGAGACTGAAGAATAGCCAGGCAGTTAATGATTTAATTAATGGGAAAATAAAAAATTTGGATGAATGGGAGGTAATTTATAGGAAAGGAGAACATATACAGTGAGAACATTTAAAAGAACGATATGTATATAAAACACAATAATTATGTTATGGAAAAGGTAAGACATAAGAACTGCATGAGCCTGCACAGAACTATGCTGTTCTACCTTTTACCACCTCAAACATGATACTGATCTGTCTCATTTCACTTTCTTCCACAGAACATTGAAGTGCTTATAGTCTAGACGCAAAGTCATATTCATTAATGTCCCCTTCTCGTTAGCGAAGAAAATTGGTTGAACTCTGTTGATAATCTTTCAACGTCGATCTTTCAGTCTTTTTGGTGAATGTATTGAAATTCAGTAATATGTATATGTACGTTTCACACACACACACACAGCCACACACACACACACACACATAAAAGAAAAGAAAAGACAATGGAATTGATCTTCCCGACTTGTCAGCGTCTTGTTTACCCTCAACACCAAAGATACCCCGCGCATTCTTCATTATTCTTAGAAGCCTGCAAGGGAATTGAAACCAATGTTTACCTTCCATCGGCAAAGGGAGGTTCCAACGAAAATATGGAATCTGCAGACGTGGTGGGGAAGGTTAAGACTAAGGCAAGGAAGAACGGAGTAACGAGAAAATTCTGATTAAGATCACCGACGAAAACAGAAAAGCAATTCCGGGAATTGAAAAACATCATCCCAATCACGAAAGAGGATTGTTATTTGAAGATGGCTGCCCATAGTGGGAACTGGAGAAGAGAGAGAGAGAGAGATCCTATATTCTTTAGATGTCTTTTTACTAGTCTATATTTTTAGGCGATATATCGCCTAAGAATATAGACTAGTAAAAAGATATCTAAAGATTATAGCTCTCTCTCTCTCTCTCTCTCTCTCTCTCTCTCTTCTCTCTTCTCAGTTCCCACTATGGGCAGCCATCTTCCAATGAAATCCTCTTGGGATGATGTTTTTCAATTCCCGGAATTGCTTTTCTGTTTTCGTCGGGGATCTTAATCAGAATTTTCTCGTTATTCCGTTCTTCCTTGCCTTAGTCTTAACCTTCCCCACCATGTCTGCAGATTCGATATTTTCGTTGGAACCTCCCTTTGCCGATGGAAGGTAAACATTGGTTTCAATTCCCTTGCAGGCTTCTAAGAATAATGAAGAATGCACGGGGTATCTTTGGTATGACATGGTAAAAGGGACAATATGTTATTTGCATTTATTGACATAGAATCAATAAATGCAAATAACATATTAGCCCTTTTACTATTATCATACCGCTTAGCTTCTGATCATAGCTTTGTTATCTTTTTAGATAATATATATGGCCTCCTCATTAATATGATAAAATTTCAGAATATGGATTCTTCAGTAACACACATTTTCAAAAAAAGGTGGCTTTGTTCTAATAAATGAGGCATGTCTATTCCAGCTCACCGGAAAACCGTTGACAGAGTAATATATTACTTTTCTATATTCGATACTTTTGCTGATGATTATTTGATATATTTACTCAATTAATTTAAATACCTCCAGAGCACAACTTACAAATATTTAAGGTAACATTTAGAAGGCTTGATGGCATTAAATTGGAAGGACGAAAGGTATATTTTAATTCACAAAAAGGATATTTTTTACATAATTTCCACTGTTTTCAACACACATTTTGCTTCAAGCATGGAAAGAATGCAATGCTGGTTTCTTTACTGCGAAATATTTTAGGCTTCTCGTTAATCAATCTCTGCTCGGAAAATGGTGGCCAAGTAATTATTTAAAGTGAAAGCTCATGTGCAAGCCGTAGTTTACTTATATATATATATATATATATATATATATATATATATATATATATATATATATATATATATATATATAAAATTACACACACACACACACACACAAACACACACACACACACACACATATATATATATATATATATGTGTGTGTGTGTGTGTGTGTGTCTGTCTGTTTATGTATATTCCTTATTTAACTAAAAATTAGTAAAGTACACAAAAGTAAGAATTAAGAAATACATAATCAGACATATTTCCCAATAAAAAAGAAAAAAAAAAGTTAATGTTGAAAGCAATAAAAAGGATGAAGATCGACACGGGAACATATTTCGAAAAAAAAAATCTGAAGGCTTAACGACAAAAGCTTGACTCTCTCTCTTTTTTTTTTAACTCAGGTGACTCTAAAAATAAAGAAGCAAAAAAGGCCAAACAGTAGGCAAATAAATAAAGACTAGAACAGAGGAGGGAAAATTCTGTAGTCGCGAATATAAGGACGCGATATTTCACGGGGAAAATACGGGTGACACCAGCCTATAAGGAAGCGGAAGCCTTCTGACTTGAAGTTTTATTGGGATTTCTCGTCGGGTTTTCACCCGGTGATTGCGTGTCATGTTTACGCTGAAACTGTCTGCTGCAAAGGACCGAGTAGCACGAAAGGGGCGTTGGCACCTGACAAGTTTAACGCCTCGGGGTTTAAGGGATCTGGATGGATAAGTAAATATTTGTGTTCTTAATGCCAAGCTCGCTTTCTCACTTTTTCTTTCTGTTTGCTCAGTTTTAGGAAGACATGTTAGCAAGGAATACCCTGAAGTTTAAGAGGCCGTTATTGCTTTCGGAGGTTGAGCTGGCCTTACGTTTGTTTGTTTGTATGTTGTTTTTACGTTGCATGGAACCAGTGGTTATTCAGCAACGGGACCAACGGCTTTATGTGACTTCCGAACCACGTCGAGAGTGAACTTCTATCACCAGAAATACACATCTCTGACCCCTCAATGGAATGCCCAAGAATCGAACTCGCGGCCACCGAGGTGGCAGGCAAAGACCATACCAACCACGACACTGAGGTGCTGAGCTGGCCTTACGAAGGCGAGGGATCTCGCTCTCGGAGGAGGTCGTATGTTTAAATAGTTACTATTTCCTTTTATTAGTCATTAATGTTTGATTTGCTATATCGCAAAAACATCAACACATCTTTTCAGAGTTATGAAATACAGGGACGTCATGGGGATGTTTTCGAAAGACTCCGCCGCAGATTGTTTAATACGGTATAATGTCATCTTATATAAATATTTACTAAACTAGAATTTTTTGTTGAACCGAAAAATAGCTAGTGGAAGATATATGAAATTATTAATATTTAAAAAAACATTTGTGAAAGGAGTGCTCCAACCGCAATGAGGCAGTCATTTTCCAAGGTCATTATTTTTTAGATAAACCTGACAAGGTAAAGAGCGATGAATACAAAATGGCAAAGAGAAATTTAGAAAAGAAATGTAGAAATGGAAAGG